>NW_024705304.1:5000-25000 GCF_018977255.1 Callorhinchus milii | reverse complement strand
AATTTAATTTGTTTTTGAATAAAATGCACAGAAATTCATATACCTATATGAACACATTCTAATAATTTTAATCAGTTTATGACATTACATATTAAATTTTTAAAAAGTAAATTTTCAAAAACTACATTAAAAACATTTTTTGATTTTTCATTAAAGAAATTTCTATGCATCTTGTTCAAAAACAAGCATAATTTTGTTTGTTTTTTTACTTTAAAATTTATTGAAATGGATTTTTTAATGAAAAATCTACACAAGTTTATTTGGTTGAATGTTGTTTCATGGTGCTATTAATTTGTTTCAGTGGGTATATTCCTGCGACTAAAAAAATTCTATGAAAAATTTGATGTGGAGATCGTAACAAATATCATAAAAACAATTACGATTTAAGTTCACGCAATATTTTGAAAAAAATCTCGGCACTTTTATTTTGGTGGATGTTTTGACCACTAGTTTGAATTATTTTTAGAAAATGATTACTTCTAAACATTTTATCTCACTCGATATTATCATATAATAGAAGTAGAAATAAAACATATAAGCCAAATTATGCTTATTTTTGGGTTAGGGTTCGTGTTAGGGTTATGGTTATGGTTAGGGTTAGGGTTTGGGTTTGGGTTAGAATCGCAGCAAATGTCACTTACCTTCAGATTGGTACGCAAAAAAATTTGTTAGAATCTTCGCTGCAAGATCGAACACTAAAATAATTAAAATTATTAAACTTCGTAAAAGGCAATCATTAAAATTTAATTTGTTTTTGAATAAGATGCACAGATATTTATATAACTATATGAATACATTCAAATAATTTTAATGATTTTATGACATTACATATTAAATTTTTAAAAAGTAAAATTCTTAAAAACTACATTGAAACCATTTATTTGATTTTTCATTGAAGAAATTTCTGTGCATCTTGTTCAAAAACAAGCATAATTTTTTGTTGTTTTTTTTTACCTTAAAATTTATTGAAATGGATATTTTATGAAAAATCTACACAACTTCATTTTGTTGAATGTTGCTTCATGGTGCTATTAACAAATGACAATTTATTTCAGCGGATTTATTCCTGCGATTAAAAAAATTCTATGAAAAGTTTGATGTGACAAATATCATAATATCATAATATCATAAAAACAATTACGATTTAAGTTCACGCAATACTTCAATGGTTGGTTGGTTGGACGGACGGACGGACGGACGGTCGGACGGACGGATGGATGGACGGTTGGATGCATGCATGAATGGATGGATGGAGAGAGAGAGAGAGAGAGAGAGAGAGAGAGAGATAGATAGATGGATAGATAGATAGATAGATAGATAGATAGATAGATAGATAGATAGATAGATAGATAGAAAGAGAGAGAGAGAGAGAGAGAGAGAGAGAGAGAGAGAGAGAGAGAGAGAGAGAGAGAGAGAGAGAGAGAGAGAGAGAGACAGACAGACAGACAGACAGACAGACAGACAGACAGACAGACAGACAGACAGACAGACAGACAGAAGACAGACAGACAGACAGATAGATAGATAGATAGATAGATAGATAGATAGATAGATAGATAGATAGATAGATAGATAGATAGATAGATGGACGGTTAGACGGATAGACGGATAGATAGACGGACGGACGGACGGACGGACGGACGGATGGACAGACGGACGGACTGACGTACGGACGGACGGACGGAAGGACGGACAGACGGACGAATCGATGGATTGAAGGATAGAAGGATGGATAGAAGGATGGATAGAAGGATGGATAGAAGGATGGATAGAAGGATGGATAGAAGGATGGATGCATGGATGAATGGTTGGATGGATGGATGGGTGGTTCGGTAGGTGGGTGGATGGGTGGGTGGGTGGGTGCGTGGTGGGTGGATGGATGGATGGATGGATGGATGGATGGTTGGATGGATGGACAGATAGATAGATATATAGATAGATAGAGAGATAGATGGATGGATGAATGGATGGATGGATGGATGGATCGATGGATGGATGGATCGATGGATCGATGGATCGATGGATCGATGGGTGGTTCGGTAGGTGGGTGGGTGGCTGGGTGGGTGGCTGGGTGCGTGGTGGATGGATGCATGGATAGAAGGATAGAAGGATGGATGGATCGATGGCTGGATGGATCGATGGATGGATGGATGGATGGTTGGATGGATGGACAGATAGATAGATATATAGATAGATAGAGAGATAGATGGATGGATGAATGGATGGATGGATGGATGGATCGATGGATGGATGGATCGATGGATCGATGGATCGATGGATCGATGGGTGGTTCGGTAGGTGGGTGGGTGGCTGGGTGGGTGGCTGGGTGCGTGGTGGATGGATGCATGGATAGAAGGATAGAAGGATGGATGGATCGATGGCTGGATGGATCGATGGATGGATGGATGGATGGATGGATGGATCCACCCATCCATCCATCGATCCGTCCTTCCGTCCGTCCGTTCGTCCGTCTATCTGTCCGTCTATACATCCATCCATACATCCATCCATCCATCCATCCATCCATCCATCCATGGATTTCCATGCATCCATCCACCCATCCATCCATCGATCCAACCTTCCTTCCTTCCGTCCGTCCGTCCATCCGTCCGTCCGTCTGTGCGTCCGTCCGTCTATCTGTCCGTCTATCCATTCATCCTTCCATCCATCCATCGATCTACCTATCTATCTGTCTATCCATCCATCCGTCCGTCCGTCCGTCCGTCCGTCCGTGTGTCCGTTCGTCCGTCCGTCTAGCCATCCATCCATCCATCCATCCAGCCATCGATCCATCCATCCATCCAGCCATCGATCCATCCATCCATCCATCCATCCATCCATCCATCCATCCATCCGTCCATCCATCCATCCATCCATCCATCCATCCATCCATCCACCCATCCATCCATCGATCCGTCCTTCCGTCCGTCCGCCCGTCCGTCCTTCCGTCTATCTATCTGTCTATCTGTCTATCTGTCTATCTGTCCATCTAACTATCGGTCTGTCCGTCCGTCCGTCCGTCCGTCCGTCCGTCCGTCCGTCCGTCCGTCCGTCCGTCCGTCCGTCCGTCGTCCGTCCGTCCCCTCCCTCCTCCTCCCTCCATCCCTCCTCCCTCCCTCCGTCCGGTCCGTCCGTCCGGTCCGTCCGGTCTCCGTCCGGTCCGTCCGGTCTCCGTCCGGTCCGTCCGGTCTCCGTCCGGTCCGTCCGGTCTCCGTCCGGTCCGTCCGGTCTCCGTCCGGTCCGTCCGGTCTCCGTCCGGTCCGTCCGGTCTCCGTCCGGTCCGTCCGGTCTCCGTCCGGTCCGTCCGTCCGTCCGTCCGTGTGTCCTTCCGTCCGTGTGTCCGTCCGTGCGTCCGTCCGTGTGTCCGTTCGTCCGTCCGTCTAGCCATCCATCCATCCGTCCCTCCCTCCCTCCCTCCCTCCCTCCCTCCCTCCCTCCGTCCGTCCGTCCGTCCGTCCGTCCGTCCGTCCGTCCGTCCCTCGCTCACTCCCTCCCTCCGTCCCTCCTCCCTCCCTCCGTCCGTCCGTCCGTCCGTCCGTCCGTCTATCTATCTGTCTATCTGTCTGTCTATCTGTCTATCTGTCCATCTAACTATATGTCCATCCATCCATCCATCCATCCATCCAACCGTCCATCCATCCATCCATACATACATACATACAAAATCCATCCATCCATCCAAAAAGTAAATGTTTAAAAACTACATTAAAAACATTTGTTTGATTTTTCATTTAAGAAATTTCTCTGCATCTTGTTCAAAAACAAGCATAATTTTGTTTGTTTTTTTAAGTTTAAAATTTATTGAAATGGATTTTTTATGAAAAATCTACACAACTTCATTTTGTTGAATGTTGTTTCACGGTACTATTAACAAATGACAATTTATTTCAGTGGTATATTCCGGCGATTAAAAACAATTCTATGAAAAATTTCATGTGAAGATCGTGACAGATATCATAAAAAGAATTACGATTTACGCAATATTTTGAAGAAAATCTCGGCACTTTTATTTTGGTGGATGTTTTGACCACCCGTTTGAATTATTTTTCTAAAATGAGTTCTTCTAAACCTTTTATCTCACTCGATATTATTATATAAAACATAGAAATAAAACGTATAAGCCACAATATACGTATTTTTGGGTTAGGTTTAGGGTTAGGGTTATTATCGCAGCAAATATCACTTGCCTTCAGATTGGTACGCAAAACAATTTATTAGAATTTTCCCTACAAGATCGTACACTAAAATAATTAAATTTATTGAACTTATTAAAAGGCAATCATTAAAATTTAATTTGTTTTTCAATAAAATGCACAGAAATTCATATACCTATATGAACACATTCTAATAATTTTAATGATTTTATGACTACATATTAAATTTTTAAAAAGTAAATTTTCAAAAACTACATTAAAAACATTTATTTGATTTTTCATTTAAGAAGTTTCTCTGCATCTTGTTCAAAAACAAGCATAATTTTGTTTGTTTTTTTACTTTAAAATTTATTGAAATGGATTTTTAATGAAAAATCTACACAAGTTTATTTGGTTGAATGTTGTTTCATGGTGCTATTAATTTGTTTCAGTGGGTATATTCCTGCGACTAAAAAAATTCTATGAACAATTTGATGTGGAGATCGTAACAAATATCATAAAAACAATTACGATTTAAGTTCACGCAATATTTTGAAAAAAATCTCGGCACTTTTATTTTGGTGGATGTTTTGACCACTAGTTTGAATTATTTTTAGAAAATGATTACTTCTAAACATTTTATCTCACTCGATATTATCATATAATAGAAGTAGAAATAAAACATATAAGCCAAATTATGCTTATTTTTGGGTTAGGGTTCGTGTTAGGGTTATGGTTATGGTTAGGGTTAGGGTTTGGGTTTGGGTTAGAATCGCAGCAAATGTCACTTACCTTCAGATTGGTACGCAAAAAAATTTGTTAGAATCTTCGCTGCAAGATCGAACACTAAAATAATTAAAATTATTAAACTTCGTAAAAGGCAATCATTAAAATTTAATTTGTTTTTGAATAAGATGCACAGATATTTATATAACTATATGAATACATTCAAATAATTTTAATGATTTTATGACATTACATATTAAATTTTTAAAAAGTAAAATTCTTAAAAACTACATTGAAACCATTTATTTGATTTTTCATTGAAGAAATTTCTGTGCATCTTGTTCAAAAACAAGCATAATTTTTTGTTGTTTTTTTTTACCTTAAAATTTATTGAAATGGATATTTTATGAAAAATCTACACAACTTCATTTTGTTGAATGTTGCTTCATGGTGCTATTAACAAATGACAATTTATTTCAGCGGATTTATTCCTGCGATTAAAAAANTTCTATGAAAAGTTTGATGTGACAAATATCATAATATCATAATATCATAAAAACAATTACGATTTAAGTTCACGCAATACTTCAATGGTTGGTTGGTTGGACGGACGGACGGACGGACGGTCGGACGGACGGATGGATGGACGGTTGGATGCATGCATGAATGGATGGATGGAGAGAGAGAGAGAGAGAGAGAGAGAGAGAGAGAGAGAGATAGATAGATAGATAGATAGATAGATAGATAGATAGATAGATAGATAGATAGATAGATAGAGAGAGAGAGAGAGAGAGAGAGAGAGAGAGAGAGAGAGAGAGAGAGAGAGAGAGAGAGAGAGAGAGAGAGAGAGACAGACAGACAGACAGACAGACAGACAGACAGACAGACAGACAGACAGACAGACAGACAGACAGACAGACAGACAGACAGACATGACAGGACAGACAGACAGACAGACAGACAGACAGGACCAGACAGAATCAGATGAGGATAGGGATAGGATGGACAGGATAGACAGGATAGACTGTAGGATCAGGATAGGGATAGGATAGGATGGATGGATGGATGGATGGATGGATCGATGGTATGGATGACGGATGGAATGATCTGGATAGGATGGATCGATGGGGATGGTCGATGGATCGATGGATCGATGGGTGGTTCGGTAGGTGGGTGGGTGGGTGGCTGGGTGGGTGTGGGTGGGTGCGTGGTGGATGGATGAATGGATAGAAGGATAGAAGGATGGATGGATCGATGGCTGGATGGATCGATGGATGGATGGATGGATGGATGGATGGATCCACCCATCCATCCATCGATCCGTCCTTCCGTCCGTCCGTTCGTCCGTCTATCTGTCCGTCTATACATCCATCCATACATCCATCCATCCATCCATCCATCCATCCATGGATTTCCATGCATCCATCCACCCATCCATCCATCGATCCAACCTTCCTTCCTTCCGTCCGTCCGTCCATCCGTCCGTCCGTCTGTGCGTCCGTCCGTCTATCTGTCCGTCTATCCATTCATCCTTCCATCCATCCATCGATCTACCTATCTATCTGTCTATCCATCCATCCGTCCGTCCGTCCGTCCGTCCGTCCGTGTGTCCGTTCGTCCGTCCGTCTAGCCATCCATCCATCCATCCATCCAGCCATCGATCCATCCATCCATCCAGCCATCGATCCATCCATCCATCCATCCATCCATCCATCCCATCCGTCCATCCATCCATCCATCCATCCATCCATCCATCCATCCACCCATCCATCCATCGATCCGTCCTTCCGTCCGTCCGCCCGTCCGTCCTTCCGTCTATCTATCTGTCTATCTGTCTATCTGTCTATCTGTCCATCTAACTATCGGTCTGTCCGTCCGTCCGTCCGTCCGTCCGTCCGTCCGTCCGTCCGTCCGTCCGTCCGTCCGTCCGTCCGTCCCTCCCTCCCTCCTCCCTCCCTCCCTCCCTCCCTCCCTCCGTCCGGTCCGTCCGTCCGGTCCGTCCGGTCTCCGTCCGGTCCGTCCGGTCTCCGTCCGGTCCGTCCGGTCTCCGTCCGGTCCGTCCGGTCTCCGTCCGGTCCGTCCGGTCTCCGTCCGGTCCGTCCGGTCTCCGTCCGGTCCGTCCGGTCTCCGTCCGGTCCGTCCGGTCTCCGTCCGGTCCGTCCGTCCGTCCGTCCGTGTGTCCTTCCGTCCGTGTGTCCGTCCGTGCGTCCGTCCGTGTGTCCGTTCGTCCGTCCGTCTAGCCATCCATCCATCCGTCCCTCCCTCCCTCCCTCCCTCCCTCCCTCCCTCCCTCCGTCCGTCCGTCCGTCCGTCCGTCCGTCCGTCCGTCCGTCCCTCCCTCCCTCCCTCCCTCCCTCCCTCCCTCCGTCCGTCCGTCCGTCCGTCCGTCCGTCCGTCTATCTATCTGTCTATCTGTCTGTCTATCTGTCTATCTGTCCATCTAACTATCTGTCTATCCATCCATCCATCCATCCATCCAACCGTCCATCCATCCATACAAACAAAGATCCATCCATCCATCCATCCAAAAAGTAAATGTTTAAAAACTACATTAAAAACATTTGTTTGATTTTTCATTTAAGAAATTTCTCTGCATCTTGTTCAAAAACAAGCATAATTTTGTTTGTTTTTTTAAGTTTAAAATTTATTGAAATGGATTTTTTATGAAAAATCTACACAACTTCATTTTGTTGAATGTTGTTTCACGGTACTATTAACAAATGACAATTTATTTCAGTGGTATATTCCGGCGATTAAAAACAATTCTATGAAAAATTTCATGTGAAGATCGTGACAGATATCATAAAAAGAATTACGATTTACGCAATATTTTGAAGAAAATCTCGGCACTTTTATTTTGGTGGATGTTTTGACCACCCGTTTGAATTATTTTTCTAAAATGAGTTCTTCTAAACCTTTTATCTCACTCGATATTATTATATAAAACATAGAAATAAAACGTATAAGCCACAATATACGTATTTTTGGGTTAGGTTTAGGGTTAGGGTTATTATCGCAGCAAATATCACTTGCCTTCAGATTGGTACGCAAAACAATTTATTAGAATTTTCCCTACAAGATCGTACACTAAAATAATTAAATTTATTGAACTTATTAAAAGGCAATCATTAAAATTTAATTTGTTTTTCAATAAAATGCACAGAAATTCATATACCTATATGAACACATTCTAATAATTTTAATGATTTTATGACTACATATTAAATTTTTAAAAAGTAAATTTTCAAAAACTACATTAAAAACATTTATTTGATTTTTCATTTAAGAAGTTTCTCTGCATCTTGTTCAAAAACAAGCATAATTTTGTTTGTTTTTTTACTTTAAAATTTATTGAAATGGATTTTTAATGAAAAATCTACACAAGTTTATTTGGTTGAATGTTGTTTCATGGTGCTATTAATTTGTTTCAGTGGGTATATTCCTGCGACTAAAAAAATTCTATGAACAATTTGATGTGGAGATCGTAACAAATATCATAAAAACAATTACGATTTAAGTTCACGCAATATTTTGAAAAAAATCTCGGCACTTTTATTTTGGTGGATGTTTTGACCACTAGTTTGAATTATTTTTAGAAAATGATTACTTCTAAACATTTTATCTCACTCGATATTATCATATAATAGAAGTAGAAATAAAACATATAAGCCAAATTATGCTTATTTTTGGGTTAGGGTTCGTGTTAGGGTTATGGTTATGGTTAGGGTTAGGGTTTGGGTTTGGGTTAGAATCGCAGCAAATGTCACTTACCTTCAGATTGGTACGCAAAAAAATTTGTTAGAATCTTCGCTGCAAGATCGAACACTAAAATAATTAAAATTATTAAACTTCGTAAAAGGCAATCATTAAAATTTAATTTGTTTTTGAATAAGATGCACAGATATTTATATAACTATATGAATACATTCAAATAATTTTAATGATTTTATGACATTACATATTAAATTTTTAAAAAGTAAAATTCTTAAAAACTACATTGAAACCATTTATTTGATTTTTCATTGAAGAAATTTCTGTGCATCTTGTTCAAAAACAAGCATAATTTTTTGTTGTTTTTTTTTACCTTAAAATTTATTGAAATGGATATTTTATGAAAAATCTACACAACTTCATTTTGTTGAATGTTGCTTCATGGTGCTATTAACAAATGACAATTTATTTCAGCGGATTTATTCCTGCGATTAAAAAAATTCTATGAAAAGTTTGATGTGACAAATATCATAATATCATAATATCATAAAAACAATTACGATTTAAGTTCACGCAATACTTCAATGGTTGGTTGGTTGGACGGACGGACGGACGGACGGTCGGACGGACGGATGGATGGACGGTTGGATGCATGCATGAATGGATGGATGGAGAGAGAGAGAGAGAGAGAGAGAGAGAGAGAGAGAGAGAGAGAGATAGATAGATAGATAGATAGATAGAGATAGATAGATAGATAGATAGATAGATAGATAGAGAGAGAGAGAGAGAGAGAGAGAGAGAGAGAGAGAGAGAGAGAGAGACAGACAGACAGACAGACAGACAGACAGACAGACAGACAGACAGACAGACAGACAGACAGACAGACAGACAGACAGACAGACAGACAGACAGACAGACAGACAGACAGACAGACAGACAGACGGATCGAAGGATGGATGGATGGATGGATGGATGGATGGATGGATCGATGGATCGATGGATCGATGGATCGATGGATCGATGGATCGATGGATCGATGGGTGGTTCGGTAGGTGGGTGGGTGGGTGGCTGGGTGGGTGGGTGGGTGCGTGGTGGATGGATGAATGGATAGAAGGATAGAAGGATGGATGGATCGATGGCTGGATGGATCGATGGATGGATGGATGGATGGATGGATCCACCCATCCATCCATCGATCCGTCCTTCCGTCCGTCCGTCCGTCCGTCTATCTGTCCGTCTATACATCCATCCATACATCCATCCATCCATCCATCCATCCATGGATTTCCATGCATCCATCCACCCATCCATCCATCGATCCAACCTTCCTTCCTTCCGTCCGTCCGTCCATCCGTCCGTCCGTCTGTGCGTCCGTCCGTCTATCTGTCCGTCTATCCATTCATCCTTCCATCCATCCATCGATCTACCTATCTATCTGTCTATCCATCCATCCGTCCGTCCGTCCGTCCGTCCGTGTGTCCGTTCGTCCGTCCGTCTAGCCATCCATCCATCCATCCATCCAGCCATCGATCCATCCATCCATCCAGCCATCGATCCATCCATCCATCCATCCATCCGTCCATCCATCCATCCATCCATCCATCCATCCATCCACCCATCCATCCATCGATCCGTCCTTCCGTCCGTCCGCCCGTCCGTCCTTCCGTCTATCTATCTGTCTATCTGTCTATCTGTCTATCTGTCCATCTAACTATCGGTCTGTCCGTCCGTCCGTCCGTCCGTCCGTCCGTCCGTCCGTCCGTCCGTCCGTCCGTCCCTCCCTCCCTCCCTCCCTCCCTCCCTCCGTCCGGTCCGTCCGGTCCGTCCGTCCGGTCCGTCCGGTCTCCGTCCGGTCCGTCCGGTCTCCGTCCGGTCCGTCCGGTCTCCGTCCGGTCCGTCCGGTCTCCGTCCGGTCCGTCCGGTCTCCGTCCGGTCCGTCCGGTCTCCGTCCGGTCCGTCCGGTCTCCGTCCGGTCCGTCCGGTCTCCGTCCGGTCCGTCCGGTCTCCGTCCGGTCCGTCCGTCCGTCCGTCCGTCCGTGTGTCCTTCCGTCCGTGTGTCCGTCCGTGCGTCCGTCCGTGTGTCCGTTCGTCCGTCCGTCTAGCCATCCATCCATCCATCCATCCGTCCCTCCCTCCCTCCCTCCCTCCCTCCCTCCCTCCCTCCCTCCGTCCGTCCGTCCGTCCGTCCGTCCGTCCGTCCGTCAATCTGTCCGTCTATCTCTCCGTCTATCCTTCCATCCATAATTCCATCCATCCGTCCGTCCGTCCGTCCGTCCATCCATTCATCCTTCTATGCATCCGTCCGTACATCCGTCCGTCCGTTCGTCTGTCCGATAGATAGATAGATAGATAGATAGACAGACAGACAGACAGACAGACAGACAGACAGACAGACAGACAGACAGACAGACAGACAGACAGACAGACAGACAGACAGACAGACAGACAGACAGACAGACAGACAGACAGACAGACAGACAGACAGACAGACAGACAGACAGACAGACAGACAGATAGATAGATAGATAGATAGATAGATAGATAGATAGATAGATAGATAGATAGATAGATAGATAGATAGATAGGTGGGTGGGTGGGTGGGTGGGTGGGTGGGTGGGTGGGTGGGTGGGTGGGTGGGTGGGTGGGTGGGTGGGTGGGTGGATGCATGCATGCATGGATGGATGGATGGATGGATGGATGGATGGATGGATGGATGGATGGATGGATGGATCGATGGATCGATGGATCGATGGATCGATGGATCGATGGATCGATGGATCGATGGATCGATGGGTGGTTCGGTAGGTGGGTGGGTGGGTGGCTGGGTGGGTGGGTGGGTGCGTGGTGGATGGATGAATGGATAGAAGGATAGAAGGATGGATGGATCGATGGCTGGATGGATCGATGGATGGATGGATGGATGGATGGATCCACCCATCCATCCATCGATCCGTCCTTCCGTCCGTCCGTCCGTCCGTCTATCTGTCCGTCTATACATCCATCCATACATCCATCCATCCATCCATCCATCCATGGATTTCCATGCATCCATCCACCCATCCATCCATCGATCCAACCTTCCTTCCTTCCGTCCGTCCGTCCATCCGTCCGTCCGTCTGTGCGTCCGTCCGTCTATCTGTCCGTCTATCCATTCATCCTTCCATCCATCCACCGATCTACCTATCTATCTGTCTATCCATCCATCCGTCCGTCCGTCCGTCCGTCCGTGTGTCCGTTCGTCCGTCCGTCTAGCCATCCATCCATCCATCCATCCAGCCATCGATCCATCCATCCATCCAGCCATCGATCCATCCATCCATCCATCCATCCGTCCATCCATCCATCCATCCATCCATCCATCCATCCATCCATCCACCCATCCATCCATCGATCCGTCCTTCCGTCCGTCCGCCCGTCCGTCCTTCCGTCTATCTATCTGTCTATCTGTCTATCTGTCTATCTGTCCATCTAACTATCGGTCTGTCCGTCCGTCCGTCCGTCCGTCCGTCCGTCCGTCCGTCCGTCCGTCCGTCCCTCCCTCCCTCCCTCCCTCCCTCCCTCCGTCCGGTCCGTCCGGTCCGTCCGTCCGGTCCGTCCGGTCTCCGTCCGGTCCATCCGGTCTCCGTCCGGTCCGTCCGGTCTCCGTCCGGTCCGTCCGGTCTCCGTCCGGTCCGTCCGGTCTCCGTCCGGTCCGTCCGGTCTCCGTCCGGTCCGTCCGGTCTCCGTCCGGTCCGTCCGGTCTCCGTCCGGTCCGTCCGGTCTCCGTCCGGTCCGTCCGGTCTCCGTCCGGTCCGTCCGGTCTCCGTCCGGTCCGTCCGTCCGTCCGTCCGTCCGTGTGTCCTTCCGTCCGTGTGTCCGTCCGTGCGTCCGTCCGTGTGTCCGTTCGTCCGTCCGTCTAGCCATCCATCCATCCATCCATCCGTCCCTCCCTCCCTCCCTCCCTCCCTCCCTCCCTCCCTCCGTCCGTCCGTCCGTCCGTCCGTCCGTCCGTCCGTCCGTCAATCTGTCCGTCTATCTCTCCGTCTATCCTTCCATCCATAATTCCATCCATCCGTCCGTCCGTCCGTCCGTCCATCCATTCATCCTTCTATGCATCCGTCCGTACATCCGTCCGTCCGTTCGTCTGTCCGATAGATAGATAGATAGATAGATAGACAGACAGACAGACAGACAGACAGACAGACAGACAGACAGACAGACAGACAGACAGACAGACAGACAGACAGACAGACAGACAGACAGACAGACAGACAGACAGACAGACAGACAGACAGACAGACAGACAGACAGACAGACAGACAGACAGACAGACAGATAGATAGATAGATAGATAGATAGATAGATAGATAGATAGATAGATAGATAGATAGATAGATAGATAGATAGATAGATAGATAGATAGGTGGGTGGGTGGGTGGGTGGGTGGGTGGCTGGGTGGGTGGGTGGGTGGGTGGGTGGGTGGGTGGGTGGATGCATGCATGCATGGATGGATGGATGGATGGATGGATGGATCGATGGATCGATGGATCGATGGATCGATGGATCGATGGATCGATGGATCGATGGATCGATGGATCGATGGATCGATGGATCGATGGGTGGTTCGGTAGGTGGGTGGGTGGGTGGCTGGGTGGGTGGGTGGGTGCGTGGTGGATGGATGAATGGATAGAAGGATAGAAGGATGGATGGATCGATGGCTGGATGGATCGATGGATGGATGGATGGATGGATGGATCCACCCATCCATCCATCGATCCGTCCTTCCGTCCGTCCGTCCGTCCGTCTATCTGTCCGTCTATACATCCATCCATACATCCATCCATCCATCCATCCATCCATGGATTTCCATGCATCCATCCACCCATCCATCCATCGATCCAACCTTCCTTCCTTCCGTCCGTCCGTCCATCCGTCCGTCCGTCTGTGCGTCCGTCCGTCTATCTGTCCGTCTATCCATTCATCCTTCCATCCATCCATCGATCTACCTATCTATCTGTCTATCCATCCATCCGTCCGTCCGTCCGTCCGTCCGTGTGTCCGTTCGTCCGTCCATCTAGCCATCCATCCATCCATCCATCCAGCCATCGATCCATCCATCCATCCAGCCATCGATCCATCCATCCATCCATCCATCCGTCCATCCATCCATCCATCCATCCATCCATCCATCCATCCACCCATCCATCCATCGATCCGTCCTTCCGTCCGTCCGCCCGTCCGTCCTTCCGTCTATCTATCTGTCTATCTGTCTATCTGTCTATCTGTCCATCTAACTATCGGTCTGTCCGTCCGTCCGTCCGTCCGTCCGTCCGTCCGTCCGTCCCTCCCTCCCTCCCTCCCTCCCTCCCTCCCTCCGTCCGGTCCGTCCGGTCCGTCCGTCCGGTCCGTCCGGTCTCCGTCCGGTCCATCCGGTCTCCGTCCGGTCCGTCCGGTCTCCGTCCGGTCCGTCCGGTCTCCGTCCGGTCCGTCCGGTCTCCGTCCGGTCCGTCCGGTCTCCGTCCGGTCCGTCCGGTCTCCGTCCGGTCCGTCCGGTCTCCGTCCGGTCCGTCCGGTCTCCGTCCGGTCCGTCCGGTCTCCGTCCGGTCCGTCCGGTCTCCGTCCGGTCCGTCCGGTCTCCGTCCGGTCCGTCCGTCCGTCCGTCCGTCCGTGTGTCCTTCCGTCCGTGTGTCCGTCCGTGCGTCCGTCCGTGTGTCCGTTCGTCCGTCCGTCTAGCCATCCATCCATCCATCCATCCGTCCCTCCCTCCCTCACTCCCTCCCTCCCTCCTCCCTCCCTCCGTCCGTCCGTCCGTCCGTCCGTCCGTCCGTCCGTCCGTCAATCTGTCCGTCTATCTCTCCGTCTATCCTTCCATCCATAATTCCATCCATCCGTCCGTCCGTCCGTCCGTCCATCCATTCATCCTTCTATGCATCCGTCCGTACATCCGTCCGTCCGTTCGTCTGTCCGATAGATAGATAGATAGATAGATAGACAGACAGACAGACAGACAGACAGACAGACAGACAGACAGACAGACAGACAGACAGACAGACAGACAGACAGACAGACAGACAGACAGACAGACAGACAGACAGACAGACAGACAGACAGACAGACAGACAGACAGACAGACAGACAGACAGACAGACAGACGGATCGAAGGATGGATGGATGGATGGATGGATGGATGGATCGATGGATCGATGGATCGATGGATCGATGGATCGATGGATCGATGGATCGATGGATCGATGGGTGGTTCGGTAGGTGGGTGGGTGGGTGGCTGGGTGGGTGGGTGGGTGCGTGGTGGATGGATGAATGGATAGAAGGATAGAAGGATGGATGGATCGATGGCTGGATGGATCGATGGATGGATGGATGGATGGATCCACCCATCCATCCATCGATCCGTCCTTCCGTCCGTCCGTCCGTCCGTCTATCTGTCCGTCTATACATCCATCCATACATCCATCCATCCATCCATCCATCCATGGATTTCCATGCATCCATCCACCCATCCATCCATCGATCCAACCTTCCTTCCTTCCGTCCGTCCGTCCATCCTTCCGTCCGTCTGTGCGTCCGTCCGTCTATCTGTCCGTCTATCCATTCATCCTTCCATCCATCCATCGATCTACCTATCTATCTGTCTATCCATCCATCCGTCCGTCCGTCCGTCCGTCCGTCCGTCCGTGTGTCCGTTCGTCCGTCCGTCTAGCCATCCATCCATCCATCCATCCAGCCATCGATCCATCCATCCATCCAGCCATCGATCCATCCATCCATCCATCCATCCGTCCATCCATCCATCCATCCATCCATCCATCCATCCACCCATCCATCCATCGATCCGTCCTTCCGTCCGTCCGCCCGTCCGTCCTTCCGTCTATCTATCTGTCTATCTGTCTATCTGTCTATCTGTCCATCTAACTATCGGTCTGTCCGTCCGTCCGTCCGTCCGTCCGTCCGTCCGTCCGTCCGTCCGTCCGTCCGTCCGTCCGTCCGTCCGTCCTCCCTCCCTCCCTCCCTCCCTCCCTCCCTCCGTCCGGTCCGTCCGTCCGGTCCGTCCGGTCTCCGTCCGGTCCGTCCGGTCTCCGTCCGGTCCGTCCGGTCTCCGTCCGGTCCGTCCGGTCTCCGTCCGGTCCGTCCGGTCTCCGTCCGGTCCGTCCGGTCTCCGTCCGGTCCGTCCGGTCTCCGTCCGGTCCGTCCGGTCTCCGTCCGGTCCGTCCGGTCTCCGTCCGGTCCGTCCGTCCGTCCGTGTGTCCTTCCGTCCGTGTGTCCGTCCGTGCGTCCGTCCGTGTGTCCGTTCGTCCGTCCGTCTAGCCATCCAACCATCCATCCATCCGTCCCTCCCTCCCTCCCTCCCTCCCTCCCTCCCTCCGTCCGTCCGTCCGTCCGTCCGTCCGTCCGTCCGTCCGTCCCTCGCTCCCTCCCTCCCTCCCTCCCTCCCTCCCTCCGTCCGTCCGTCCGTCCGTCTATCTATCTGTCTATCTGTCTGTCTATCTGTCTATCTGTCCATCTAACTATCTGTCTATCCATCCATCCATCCATCGATCCATCCAACCATCCATCCATCCATCCATCCATCCATCCATCCATCCATCCAACCGTCCATCCATCCATACAAACAAAGATCCATCCATCCATCCATCCAAAAAGTAAATGTTTAAAAACTACATTAAAAACATTTGTTTGATTTTTCATTTAAGAAATTTCTCTGCATCTTGTTCAAAAACAAGCATAATTTTGTTTGTTTTTTTAAGTTTAAAATTTATTGAAATGGATTTTTTATGAAAAATCTACACAACTTCATTTTGTTGAATGTTGTTTCACGGTACTATTAACAAATGACAATTTATTTCAGTGGTATATTCCGGCGATTAAAAACAATTCTATGAAAAATTTCATGTGAAGATCGTGACAGATATCATAAAAAGAATTACGATTTACGCAATATTTTGAAGAAAATCTCGGCACTTTTATTTTGGTGGATGTTTTGACCACCCGTTTGAATTATTTTTCTAAAATGAGTTCTTCTAAACCTTTTATCTCACTCGATATTATTATATAAAACATAGAAATAAAACGTATAAGCCACAATATACGTATTTTTGGGTTAGGTTTAGGGTTAGGGTTATTATCGCAGCAAATATCACTTGCCTTCAGATTGGTACGCAAAACAATTTATTAGAATTTTCCCTACAAGATCGTACACTAAAATAATTAAATTTATTGAACTTATTAAAAGGCAATCATTAAAATTTAATTTGTTTTTCAATAAAATGCACAGAAATTCATATACCTATATGAACACATTCTAATAATTTTAATGATTTTATGACTACATATTAAATTTTTAAAAAGTAAATTTTCAAAAACTACATTAAAAACATTTATTTGATTTTTCATTTAAGAAGTTTCTCTGCATCTTGTTCAAAAACAAGCATAATTTTGTTTGTTTTTTTACTTTAAAATTTATTGAAATGGATTTTTAATGAAAAATCTACACAAGTTTATTTGGTTGAATGTTGTTTCATGGTGCTATTAATTTGTTTCAGTGGGTATATTCCTGCGACTAAAAAANTTCTATGAACAATTTGATGTGGAGATCGTAACAAATATCATAAAAACAATTACGATTTAAGTTCACGCAATATTTTGAAAAAAATCTCGGCACTTTTATTTTGGTGGATGTTTTGACCACTAGTTTGAATTATTTTTAGAAAATGATTACTTCTAAACATTTTATCTCACTCGATATTATCATATAATAGAAGTAGAAATAAAACATATAAGCCAAATTATGCTTATTTTTGGGTTAGGGTTCGTGTTAGGGTTATGGTTATGGTTAGGGTTAGGGTTTGGGTTTGGGTTAGAATCGCAGCAAATGTCACTTACCTTCAGATTGGTACGCAAAAAAATTTGTTAGAATCTTCGCTGCAAGATCGAACACTAAAATAATTAAAATTATTAAACTTCGTAAAAGGCAATCATTAAAATTTAATTTGTTTTTGAATAAGATGCACAGATATTTATATAACTATATGAATACATTCAAATAATTTTAATGATTTTATGACATTACATATTAAATTTTTAAAAAGTAAAATTCTTAAAAACTACATTGAAACCATTTATTTGATTTTTCATTGAAGAAATTTCTGTGCATCTTGTTCAAAAACAAGCATAATTTTTTGTTGTTTTTTTTTACCTTAAAATTTATTGAAATGGATATTTTATGAAAAATCTACACAACTTCATTTTGTTGAATGTTGCTTCATGGTGCTATTAACAAATGACAATTTATTTCAGCGGATTTATTCCTGCGATTAAAAAAATTCTATGAAAAGTTTGATGTGACAAATATCATAATATCATAATATCATAAAAACAATTACGATTTAAGTTCACGCAATACTTCAATGGTTGGTTGGTTGGACGGACGGACGGACGGACGGTCGGACGGACGGATGGATGGACGGTTGGATGCATGCATGAATGGATGGATGGAGAGAGAGAGAGAGAGAGAGAGAGAGAGAGATAGATAGATAGATAGATAGATAGATAGATAGATAGATAGATAGATAGATAGATAGATAGATAGATAGAGAGAGAGAGAGAGAGAGAGAGAGAGAGAGAGAGAGAGAGAGAGAGAGAGAGAGAGAGAGAGAGAGAGAGAGAGAGACGACAGACAGACAGACAGACAGACAGACAGACAGACAGACAGACAGACAGACAGACAGATAGATAGATAGATAGATAGATAGATAGATAGATAGATAGATAGATGGACGGTTAGACGGATAGACGGATAGATAGACGGACGGACGGACGGACGGATGGACAGACGGACGGACTGACGTACGGACGGACGGACGGAAGGACGGACAGACGGACGAATCGATGGATTGAAGGATAGAAGGATGGATAGAAGGATGGATAGAAGGATGGATAGAAGGATGGATAGAAGGATGGATAGAAGGATGGATGCATGGATGAATGGTTGGATGGATGGATGGGTGGTTCGGTAGGTGGGTGGATGGGTGGGTGGGTGGGTGCGTGGTGGGTGGATGGATGGATGGATGGATGGATGGTTGGATGGATGGACAGATAGATAGATAGATAGATAGAGAGATAGATGGATGGATGAATGGATGGATGGATGGATGGATCGATGGATCGATGGATGGATAGAAGGATAGAAGAATGGATGGGTGGATGGATGGATGGATGGATGGATCGATGGATGGATGGATCGATGGATCGATGGATCGATGGATCGATGGGTGGTTCGGTAGGTGGGTGGGTGGGTGGCTGGGTGGGTGGGTGGGTGCGTGGTGGATGGATGAATGGATAGAAGGATAGAAGGATGGATGGATCGATGGCTGGATGGATCGATGGATGGATGGATGGATGGATGGATCCACCCATCCATCCATCGATCCGTCCTTCCGTCCGTCCGTCCGTCCGTCTATCTGTCCGTCTATACATCCATCCATACATCCATCCATCCATCCATCCATGGATTTCCATGCATCCATCCACCCATCCATCCATCGATCCAACCTTCCTTCCTTCCGTCCGTCCGTCCATCCGTCCGTCCGTCTGTGCGTCCGTCCGTCTATCTGTCCGTCTATCCATTCATCCTTCCATCCATCCATCGATCTACCTATCTATCTGTCTATCCATCCATCCGTCCGTCCGTCCGTCCGTCCGTCCGTCCGTGTGTCCGTTCGTCCGTCCGTCTAGCCATCCATCCATCCATCCATCCAGCCATCGATCCATCCATCCATCCAGCCATCGATCCATCCATCCATCCATCCGTCCATCCATCCATCCATCCATCCATCCATCCATCCACCCATCCATCCATCGATCCGTCCTTCCGTCCGTCCGCCCGTCCGTCCTTCCGTCTATCTATCTGTCTATCTGTCTATCTGTCTATCTGTCCATCTAACTATCGGTCTGTCCGTCCGTCCGTCCGTCCGTCCGTCCGTCCGTCCGTCCGTCCGTCCGTCCGTCCGTCCGTCCGTCCGTCCCTCCCTCCCTCCCTCCCTCCCTCCCTCCCTCCGTCCGGTCCGTCCGTCCGGTCCGTCCGGTCCGTCCGTCCGGTCCGTCCGGTCTCCGTCCGGTCCGTCCGGTCTCCGTCCGGTCCGTCCGGTCTCCGTCCGGTCCGTCCGGTCTCCGTCCGGTCCGTCCGGTCTCCGTCCGGTCCGTCCGGTCTCCGTCCGGTCCGTCCGGTCTCCGTCCGGTCCGTCCGGTCTCCGTCCGGTCCGTCCGGTCTCCGTCCGGTCCGTCCGGTCTCCGTCCGGTCCGTCCGGTCTCCGTCCGGTCCGTCCGTCCGTCCGTCCGTCCGTGTGTCCTTCCGTCCGTGTGTCCGTCCGTGCGTCCGTCCGTGTGTCCGTTCGTCCGTCCGTCTAGCCATCCATCCATCCATCCGTCCCTCCCTCC
>NW_024705303.1:11667-55560 GCF_018977255.1 Callorhinchus milii | reverse complement strand
TTGTCATCTTCATCATGGATTTGCCATCGGCATCAACTGCAGTGTTGGTGCCTATCTCTGCCGTGGCAAGACTTATTCGCCATGAGGATGCGTACATTCCATCTCTGATTCAGGGCTGCCCATAGACAGCACCTGTAGCCAGCCATAGGCGAGCAAACACAAAAGCCTATACACATGTATAGGTTTGGATTTTTGTCTTTGTGCTATGACTCCTGAGGTTTTATTCCCAGCCATGGCTAACTTCAAAGGTGAGTGTGTGAACCAGGTCCTTGGCCTCCCCTAGGGTGACTCAGCCTTAAATGAGCTCCAGATTATGTTTTTGCATCTGGCAATATGTTCAGGAGCTAAATGCCAATGTCTGCTAGCCATGACAGGTCTCAATTGAAGGAGCTTAGACTGCAGTGGTTTATTTACTATGTAGTTCATAGTTGGGGTTTTATTTCCACAGCCACACTGGCTTTGCTTTACTTTTTAAAAATGTTCAGGCCTGTTGATGTTCTGATGCGTTTGGTGTAGACAAGTGTGAGGAATGTCAAAGCCAGGAGATGCGGATGGTTGGTTCTCGAATGAGGTGTTTATTCTGGATGGTGACAGCACAATCCAGAAGGGGAATCAGGAGGTACATTCTTTAGGTCTTGGTTGATGGTTCCTTCTGAATGTGGTGTGTATACATTAGCACTCGGAGACAAAAACAGCAGGGCTTAATGCTGGCCATGTCACCCCCTCGTGGGTTGTGCCAACCTTCATAGGAATAAGCCTACAGCACTTGCCCCAACAGACTGTGTAGGCTGCATGGGGGGTCTTTTTTTCTCTGTGTGTGATTGGTTCTCCCATGATGTAATTATGCTGTGTGGCCTTCCTCTGTAGATGGGAAATAGTTAATGTTTATTTCAATGTTAATACGTTATTAGGTGTTAACTAAATGTTTGAGCTGTAAATTACATGTAAATGTAATTAAATCGAGGCCTATATGTTGGTAGGGGTACACATACCTTGATAGGTCTGGGTTAATAGATCTGGTAGGGGGTACGTGATGAGCTAAAGTTTGGGCAGCACTGGGCGAGCAAGCTGGGAGGGGGGAATGTGCCCCACCCATCCCACAGACGAGCGGAGCATCCGGCAAACTCACAAATATCCATGGAAGTCTCTAATGGATATTTTCCTGTGGTGGGATTTCCCGGCCTGCCAATAAACTTGCCATTTACATATAATCAGCACCCAAATCTTGTTTGATGTATTAGTAATACGTTCCACTTTTGCAGAGGTTTGGTTATTTCAGTGTATTTATCTATGTTTATGACAGTGCATTTTGTTTGAAAGATCAGGCATGAAAACAAAATTGAAGGAAGTCTTCCTGCAGATTGGTGTTTTTGCTGAAACATTGCTGTAAATATACATTTTATATCCCGATTAAATATTTATGGTCATTGATGGGAGTTGGCTTATTATAGTTTCATGTGGAAACAATATTGGCATGGAGATGATTGTTACTATTGGGATACTGAACGAAATCAAAGCGTTTCCCCTTTAAATGTTTTCGAAAATCACCAAAAATGTATACAACTCTTGCTAGAGTTCCTTAATGACACACAACATTTCCTCTTGTTCTTTTCTGCCATGTACTAGTTATTTATTGTCAACCAACATAGATAATTAATATGAAACAAATTAAGTAATGATAATATACAGACCATGAACTGGTGTACCAAGAGTATTGTCAAAGTTCATTAGCAAAGTCAAGGGTTGTGAACGCATCCGTGGCTATGCTGTGAAATGTACGTGCCCTTCTGTCATGTTACCTTTGTAAAATAACCCTGGATTTCTTTTATTTTAAATGAGTCTGATAACTTTATTATGTTTTATGAGACAGCTTTGTTTACGCTTAAGGTATTGGGTTTAACGACACATCTATATTTACGCGATCTTCAAAAAACAACCTGTATTACGGATGATATTGGTCGTGAAAGCCTCCGTGTTATATTGTTGGTTGCATGCTGAAGTGTATGACGTGTGTTTCTCCACAGCTGGCACACTTTGGCTTGTGGTATTCCAACAAACAGCAGCAGTTGCGATGGGTCGACTTGGAGAAGCCTCTTCGGAAGCAGCTGGACAAGTTTGCCCAGGAGGCTTTGCTGCACTTTGGAGTCCTGTTCTATGTGCCCAGCGAGATCCAACTGCAACAAGAGGTCACCAGGTATGCCCTTGTGTTTGGGTCCTTTCTGCCATTTTACACATGGCTATAGGTATGCGAAAGCTCGTCTCCAACCACGAAAGGGTGGAAAAAAAACATCGACCTAAATATTAATTCGATATTCAACCATTGTCCATCTAATGAATTGTTATTGATTGGGAATAATAATAATTTGCACTTCTAAAGCACCTTTCACCCGGAGGTCACAAGGCGCTGAAATATCTCACTGGAGCAGCCATCGTATATGTAAACCTGTATGTTCTTATACTTTGAGCCAGATTTTTTTTATGTGAAAAATACCAATACAGTAATATAAGAAAATGCATGCATGTAATACAAGTTACTGTAAAGTAGTTATTTTCCTTTTTATAGTCAATTTAGACTATTGGACAAAAGACCGATATCTAGAATAGTTAGGAATGCATGTTTATAAGAAACTGTATCAACAAGTAGCCCCAGTGAATATACTATGAACTTTTCAGATATTTGGGAGTAATATTTTTAGACAAACCACCACATACATTCTCCACTACACCCAAAGTTACTGGAGGTGCTCAAGAGCAGACTGAATGGGGTAGACAGCTGATCGAGTCATTGCGCATGTGTTGAGACAGCAGTAATGAGTCACAGAGAGTCACAACCAAGAATTGTGGAAATATAAGTAACATAGGAATGCTCACTATATATGCCTGCTACTGTTAACATCTGTGTGGAGGGAATGAGGGAGGGAATATTTGATGAAGCGGGAGAAAAATAATGGAAGGTGGAGGCCAAAGGGTCAAGTTAGCCATCCGTTGTGATGACAAAGCCCTTCTGGCCAGTTTTGAAGAGGGGCCTACAGGAGGAGCTCATTGTAAATGTGAACAAAATGAAAAGTGATTTTGGAATGAGAATCAATGTACAGAACATTTAATTACTTAAAACCACACAGCAAGGTGGAAATAAGTGAAATACTGCGCTGGTACAAGAAACAGGACAAGTATCTGCCAAATACTCTGAAAGAAGATAACAGTTGATTTAAGGAGATTAGCGTTAGGATTATCATGGAGAAAGCTTGATTTGAGCAAACACCAGTTGATGCTGTGAAGACAGATGAGCACAAATTAAAGGAGAGACTTATAAAGATCCAACTTTGGAGTGTAGTATCATATTTGGCTGCGACATGGGCATTCAGAAGAAGAATTGAATGTTTTGGGATATGAGTGTGGTGTCGAATGCAAACAATAAAAAAAATAAAGTTACAGAGTGCTAAAGTGGGTCTAATTCCAAAAATACAGAGAAGGCTAAAGACATAGTAGCCAAGAAGACATCATTCCACAAAGGATTTTAAATATCCTGAGAATCAGCATAATAAATTGTGGTCAACAATAACTTGACATGCCATCAGTACAAAAAGTAATGTCCATAATGCATTACATCATAAGTGCAAGTCTGCTTGTGCAGTGAACTGTGTCTGCTCATGTGGTCTTTACTCCCACCCCAGACTCCCACACCCCATTTTTTCCTGTATGTGGGGTGGATAATTGGTCTCATAGCCCTCCTTTTAGATTCAGTTATGTCTGCCATGAAGACAGATTGTGTTGTGACATATTCAACGTATGAAACGGTTCATCATTTTTGTGGGTGGTCTAGCGTATTCTGCTTTTGGCTTATTGAATAATCCATACTAGAAACAGATGTGTGCCGCATCCCTTGGCCTGTTCAGTATGAGAAAAAAATATTCGTATGTCTCCCACTTCTTGTTACCGTAAAATGCATTGCTTAACACGTCCACGCTTAATGTTACCCACCTCTAACCCAAGGGTCCTGTCAGGTCAAAGTAATTTATTGATGGAAATTCCATATTCGTATAGCAGGGGCCAAACCACTGTTGCCTTTCCCACAAAGTTGTACTGATTCTGTCCACCCCGGAGGGATGATTGGCTCAGTCAACCCCCCCCCCCACCAAGTAGAGGGTTTGAATATGCAACCTTCTCATTGCGAGTCACTCCACTCTTCCTGTGAGCCACCCAAACCGAAGAGCTAAAGATGCCTCCGGGTTTATTATTGCAATATTTGTTCGCCTTATAAAGTAAGCGCAGTGCATTTCGTGAATGTTTGGCACACACTTTTTAAAGAGCAGCATGATGGCCACGGTCAGGCGAGCCGCCCGCATGCCTCGCGTGCTATTCCTGCTGCGCGGCGGGTGCCTGACGTGCTTGTCTGCCCTGCTGGAGCCCACCGTGCTCGCTCGCCTGGAATGTCTGCGGCTGCCCTGCTGCAGCAGCAGCAGCAGCAGCTGCGAATCCATCTCTTCCATCACTCATCCGCTTCCAGCAGAATTATTGTTTATAAGTTTCTGCCCCCCCCCGAACCCGTTTCCAAGGGAGAGAAGTAGCAACAATCACCTGTGTGAAATTAAAGTGGACAGGCGTTTGTGTGTGTGTATGTGAGGTGTTTATGATGTGTTTATAATAACATGCATGTGCCATAGTGTAGCAGTTAGCGTGCTGCGCTATGAGCCGTCACTGCCTATACCATTGACGATTATCTGAACCTGTCCTGGGCCTCCCCTAGGTGGAATCGGCCTCAAATTAGTACCTGGTGCGATGTGTAAACATTGCCACTCGGGAGACAAAAGCGTGGTGCTGGCCACCTACCCTCGCGTGCCGTGCCGGCCTTCATAGGTGTACGCTAACATTACTTGCCCAACAGTCTGTTACAGGCTATACGGAATATCTTTAGTATTTATAATATCTTTAGTGTTTGTAATATCTTTAGTGTTTGTAATATCTTTAGTGTTTATAATATCTTTAGTGTTTATAATATCTTTTGACAAGAGGTCTTTGTTACAGGTGAAAAAAGGCATTTAGTTTACACATACCTTGGGTCTTGTGATATAGTCAGAATCCAACTTCATGATTGATTTTTGATGTAATTAGTTCAATGCAGGATCTGTTTCAATCGGCTCATCGTTGGTGGTCAGAGGTCAGCATGTTTCAAACTTGTATATTTATTTTTATTCAAGGTATTTTTACTACATTGCTCTGACCAGATGTTGTTTAGGTGTGTTATTGTGCAAACATTTACAAAGCAAATACTTTGACTGGTACAGAAAGTTTGCAATGAGAATGTTTTGGTGGGTTGGCTGGCATGACCTCGTTTAACCCTAAATATTACAGGGAGTAAACTTGTCTTGTTAAACTTTGACATGCAAATATTTAGTTTATAGGTACCCTCCGCTCCTTCCCATAGTTGCAAATGAGTGTGACATTTTGACTGTGATTGAATGGATGAACAATACAGTACAAGTATTTCCAGGTGCGTTTTCACCAACTTTTTTCAGTATCTGTTATGCAGTTAAAACTTAGTCATGTTATGAGTCATTGGCATTAGTAGGTGCTAGATTATCTGTCCCATTTGTTATAGTCATCACTTTGACGTAACATTTTCATCCATTTAAATAATGTATATTCGGTCAGATCTGTGAACTTTAAAAACGTAAATGACATTTAACACAACATTTGTCACATGCAGCTACCCATCCAGTGTGGTTTTTATTGCCTGTGAATATTTAAATAAATTATAAAAGCCACAGGAAAACCGAATTGTCTGGATTATAATAAGTCTGTTATAATAAAAGGCTCCGTACGGAATGTCTTTACTTTTGAAACATTGTTTAAACATTCCAATGACTTCCTGAACACTGAGCAGCCACAACGAAATTACTTGAAGCTGACTTTAAAAAGTAACATTCCATATGCGGAAATGTACCGTACATTTTCATAATAATGGAATGTTTTCATAGTGTTTTCAATCGCACTATGGTATAATTTATTGGCTATGCATCAAAAATGTGACATTGGATTGTTGTCTTTAAGTTCATATAAAAGACATTTTCTAATGTTTAAATTAACTAATTTAGACAAATATTTTAGTTACTAAAGAGTAGTGTTCCACTTGTTAAGAAATTACTGCCAATCGTTTTTAGTACGAAAAAAGTCAAAGACATGATTTTACCTGAAGATATGGAGTTAATTTCCCTTGTCATAATGATACTTTATGGCTTCAAATCGTAAAACATGAAACAGAAAAATGTGTATTTCATGCATTTTTTAAAAACAGCTCTGAAGAAGGTTGTATAAAGTCACATCTTTCAACCAGCATCAACAAAGAGCATCTTGATGTTAACATCAAAGCCTCTCCTGCAGTTGTTGACATTCCACGCACTTTCAGATAGCCTCTCCCTTTACGCTATACACCTTAAAGTGTGTCGCGTTATTAAAATCAGCACGAGAAGGCAAAACACAAATCCACATGTTCGAAGCATAATAATCCTTCAACTTGGTGCATGCTCCTGCAAGACACATGGTTCACACGCCAAACCCCTTAAACCTGGCACGTGGAGGTTGTTATTATTATTTAGGCGTTGTTCAGGGGTCGGCCTATTTTCATCAGATGATTGGATGCTATTATCTGCTGAAACATTCATGGCTCACTCTGCTTAAAACAAAAAAGCAGCCTGGGGCCGAATGAAAGGCCGGGAATGTGAACGATGTGCTGTGTGCATGGCTGCTCAAGCTGACGAGCAAGCTATTCTATTTGAGGCTTTGTCGGCAGGTAATGCAGCGATGATGGATGAAGAGGCCCCATTAAAAGTGCACCCTTTCTCTGGGGTGCGATCCTGCTTTAGCAAGGGATTAGTTTCTAAACGGAATATTGTTTTCCCATTTGGCTGGTAGACTGGAGTAGGCACGTGACTAGCTAGGGGTTTTCTTGGATGTGCTGTGTCGATTGTAGATAATATTTCCCATGTCACCGATCTGGACAACCCAGCTGAAATTAAGCCCTGGCTGTAGGTATCTGGCTAATGGAACAAGGCTACCTTTTGATTATACAATGTGGACTTACGATAGCAGATTCTTTTTGAAATAGGGCTCTTTTTTTGTTATCATAAAAAGCCTGCACAATGAACCGTCGTAGTTTTACATCCAAATTTTAAAATGGGGAATAAACTATGCATCAACTTAGGATGAGCATTTTTACAAGACTGGCACAATATCATTGTGGAAATTTAAATAAATTGTGGTTGAGTAACCTGTGCTCAAGGAGTTTAGTATTTGTTTTTGCCAATCTCTAGTTTTGCCTTACATTTGGTTTTGCTATAATAATTAGGTGTGTAATGGTGCATACATCAAAAGCATACTATCAAATGTTGCAAAATTATTATTCAAATATATACATATATATGCAAAGTATACATCCTGGATAATTGAGTGAACAAACTACAAATTTGACAAGAGTTAAACACTACAAATAATATGCAAAATATTTAGAGGTAATATTTGTTTTTAATTGCCGATCGCTGGTTTGAGGGTGAGGAGGGGGAGAGAGAATTCACGATAGAATCTATTTCTACTGGAAGTTAATTGTTACATGCCTCCAAGGACCAGAACATGGATGGATAAAAATATATTTTAGACCCAAATTATGCATGCATTAATTTCTTGTCCTCTCCCATTATCAAAATTATATGCAGAATGTGTTAAATGATGCTCCAGTTATGTTCTCGGGACGGAGGTAATGCTGCACTTTCACGGGCCCTGTGGGCGGTCATTGGAGACCTGCCGAGTGTATGGATCTATATGACTCTAATAAACGAAAAACAGTTGCTTTTTGACAGCATGAAGCCATTATCTTCGGCGGGCTTTACGCGTGGGGCAGAAGTGTACTTCGTCACTAACAGTGCCTCGATTAGACGCACCATGGATTTTGGGGCAATAGTATGTGGTACAATGTCACCTGTATTGCCACCGAATAGCTAAAATGGGTGGAGTATGACGAGCGTCCTATCTGAGACCTGCAATGTGGTGACATACGGTGCAGCCTCTTGGAACCCTGGTTCGAGTCGGATAAACATCTTTGTTAGTCCTAAGCTTGGACGCCTCCGATCAGCGGCGGGGTGCAGCACCGTAGGGTGGAAACTCTTCGAAGTATAGTGGATATCTTATCCCTGGACCCAACGCTGGTGCGAGTACTCTAGGCACGCCATTTAAGTACGAGTAGCAGCAAACGGCCGTCTCAGCAGGTGGTATACGGGCCATTGTTCTCCTCTATCCTAACTAGTATAGTTTACTGGTGCAGTAAGGATTCTATTTAAGTGGCATCTCATCACGAGTTGTTATCAAGGTATCATCAGCATGGCGTCCGAGTGACACGGGTTATAATTCCTGAGGAGATATTGAACTGTTCACCTGATGGTCAATTTCCGCAACAGTGAGGTGTGTCTAGCCCAAGGACACCGAAGGCTACTGTGGGAAAGTGATAGACTGAGCATCCGCATGTCGGTCCCTTCGCCGTCAGCTGCACAACATGGGACACTTTAACCGTAATAAAATGCTATTGGAGGTTAGATCCATAAGCATAAAACCTATCAATGTAGTCAGGCCATACATCCGGTGATACAGGACTGTCCACATGACAACGAATGGGACCGCACGGGAAGTGAGATTGAAGGTATGGACGGAATTCTAGTCGACTCTAGGCACCGTTATAGCCTCATCTCACCCCTAATGACCTTTCCGTAGTAGTGCAGTGCCCTTCACGACAACGAAAAGCATACTTAATTGTGACGGTCCTTTCCCGCCCACCGGTTTCAGATCCAGAGAGTAGTATCTCGCCTATATTAACACGAAGACTTATTGTCTGAAATGGGTTGCGCCGGGATGGAGATATAAGTTTTTGAGTCGCTTCCCAACTGTATTTAGGCGAAGAATCAAACCTGCGTGCACGTTTCACTACCACTACTACCAGTTCAAAACCTTTCACTCTCCTAATGGCAACTGCCAGAGGTATAGCGCACCCCTGGCGGTATGAATACTATTCTAAAATTTTCTTGGGTATCCATCCCAGAAAAGACTCAGGGCATCCTGGCATACAGCCATCCAGTATCAGAGGAGCATCCTGTGAGTCGATATTGATGCTACGTATGAAGTCTGATCGTGTGCCCTACCACGAGTGTTAGTGGGTCGCGTGCCATCATTTAATGGCACTTCTTCATCTATCTCAATAGAAACCGCCACCGCCAGTATGGCCAGTAACGTGCCAAATGTACCGTTTAGAAAGGAAGCCGCAGATAGCGCTCACGCCGCGCCCGCTAAGAACACCCCGAATCTTTTGTCTGGTCTTTAGCCTATATGTGTTGCCGCGCACTTGGGGCGCTTCATTATGATCCAATTCCTCTCTACACCGAGGTGACACTATCCCTACTGCGTAAAGGCCGCCACATCACGGGCGCTTAAACCCATACATTTCAGCTCCGTCGTCGCTGTGCTTACGATGCGTAAGGGCCGACTTGTTCCCATGTTGTAACCTAGCTGCCTTGTCTTTCGGTACCGCCAATAGCCGCAATGGCGAGCAATTATTAGGAACTTGTTCAATACACAAACTTGGGATCACCCCCTACTCTCGTCCCACTGTATACAGAGGATAATCCTTATATTCGGTAAGTCCTTCCCTGGCATACAAAATTTTTGCCATACAAAATGGCGGGCCGTGTAGCCCATTATTTGGCACGTCTGCTAGCATCACGAAGGATTACGTCTAGTTCCCGACTATACTGGACGCAGCCCGATTACAGTATGAGTGTGTTGGCCATCCTCCACTATGTTCTTGCGCTACTCCCTTAATGCATTTAAGCAGACCCCATATCATCATCAGGCCAAAGATTGCAAGAATTTCAAATACGAGGAGCTTCGTGACAGCGATTTATTCTAGTAACAACTTGGAGGATACTTCGCCTGCTAGTCAAATATTTACTCCGCTAAAGGTATAATATTTCACGGTGTGATGAATGCTGTTTCTCAATAACAGAACGCCGTCACTTCATAAGCACTGCTCTTCTACACATGGTGAGGGTCATACTCGCAACGTCGTACAAGCATAGATTCTCGTTAGGTGTCGGTAATGGTATCTTCTATTCTTCGAGGGACCGTATTTTAGTGTCACATAACCTTAGCAGTCTACTAACCCTCGAGATCGGGCGTACCTATGAGCCAAGCAGTCTCGTCGCATCGCAAATCTCCGCTGTCCCTACGAAAGATAAGTTTGCAAAAACTCACGTGGCGGAACCGAGTGGTTGGCGCGTTGGACGGTGGAGTAAACGCCGCCCCTTGCGTAAATATTTAGCACAATACCGGCACCGTAAGGGCCGAGTATAGAGCTAGTGCACGCAACTGATTTTCTTCTTTATTCGCGCAGAATACGTGCCCAGAAACCAAATACCGTACGTAAAGGGGGCTCTTGACTGAAAAAGCCTCGTCAGACACAGCCTTGTACCTAGCTAACCAAAATCGATACGTTGTATATCCGGCTAGAGGCCCATTTAACATTTTTTCGTTTAATGGAGCCGCCCTCGAGGCACTCGCTGTTCAGGGATTTTTTTTTGCCGCTGAGTGCCTCCCAAACCGCGACACTCTAAGAACGGTATCGTTGGATGAGTGTCCCCCTACGAAAGTGCCTGTGCTATTCGCTCTCTGCAAACCAGAAAGTTGGATTTCTCCGCGTAATCTGTACAATTTCAAGGTCGAGTCTTGGTTGACATACCTTTACGAACGTTGCTTAGCCCCTCAGGGTAAGTCACCAGCGAGAATTACAGCAATCGCCCCGTGGTTCGCGGCTCAATACGTACCTTTTGAGGTTAAAGGACCTTCTAAGGTGCAACTTGTATTCCAAGAATGGTGGTACAACTGTATGTGGTGTCCTTCAACTCCCACCCATAGCAATATCGTCGATCACGCACCCATTTGCACCACTGTCACATCCTAAGTTTGTTCCAATGACCATTGCCCCAGAGCCTTGGCAACAGGTTCCCATGAGTTAGGTCTAGGGTGGGAATTCGATCAGTCCGTGGTTGACCTGCTACGCGCGTACCTCCTCGCTTCGGGCTCTAACTGTGCTCTCAGTCCCGCTGTCGTTGGGTTTCTAGCTAGAGGACTTGCGGACCCTTAGTCTCGGGCGTATGTTCTCACGTTCTAGCCGCCTCGCCCACTCCCAGCTCCCTAGCGACGCTTGTGATGAGGCAAGCCTAAGATCGTGCCTGTGCATGGGCATAAAGGGCGGAGTTAAAAGCTAAATGGAATTGTGTACTAAGCTTCGTGAACTGTCTACGCTTCAGCACTCTCACTAGCAAGTCTATGGTCCGACGGCGGATTTAGCCGCCCAAGCCGGCAGCTGTGGTCCCAATATCGTTCTCGAAGAGGCGCTAAAGCAGTTTGTCTTTGCGGCCCCCGACTCTACATGGGGGAGCACGCGTTAGCCCGTGGCGGAAAGACAACCTAATTTGGCAATTGTTGTCGCCATGGGCAATGAGCGGGGTAGTCCCGGCGACGACTCGGACCAGAAAAATGCGGGTTACCACCACCGAGCACGTCTCCTAATGAGAAGCCGATAACATATTTTTCAAAGTGTGGACTCACACCGTATCAACGGCGCGTCCCGGCCCTATCGCTATGGATCTGTGGCTAGCTAACGTTGTGACAAGATCCACTTTAAATCCGCTGCTCGTTGTACACATACCTGGGGATAAGCAGATGTAGATGCTCGTGGCGACATCCGTATGAGATGCCACATAGGTTCACGTACTAGAGCTAAGACGTTGCCTACATCAAACCGTACCCTATATAATTGCAGATACGAAGCTCGCGCTCGGGTGATAAAGCAGCTAATTGGGCCGAGTGTCCCCCGAGTCAGTGTCGCGCCCCCCATGGGTTCGTACGGGCCACGGGTGAATGGTGAGTCTTGACAAGTACGACTAACGGGAATAGTCTATGAATAGCTGTCTTAGATCAAGAACATCGGTTGTGCATCATACTATGACAATACGACTTTGTCATATTAGCGGACGGTAAGGGACAGTCCGGGATGGAGAATCAAAAAGCCCGCCAGGGCTGGGGCTGGTAGGGTCAACATTAGATACGGCCACGTAATCTGCTCATAATAAAACTGGGCGTGGGTAAAATAATCGTGCTGCTACGACAACGTTACGCACCATACAACGGTGGAAAAATTCGTGCTACATATGCTAGGGTTTTAACGCGACTGAACTTACGGTGTGAGCCAAGAGAGCGCAGGACAGCATAAATTGTAAGATCCATATAGTTACCATGGTTCTAACCACCTTAAAGATCTCAGTAGCTGTAAGGGACCCTAACTAGTCTCAATCTTGATACCCGCGCATTATGCAATGGTGCCTAACAACCCATACAACCTTGGTTTGTACTGGATACGATCTTGCCGCGTGGTAGCATAGAGCACAGGTCCTCAAAAAGGGACCGAGACAATACGAACACGCTCGGTCCTGGCCAATGACTTATTTATTAAGCCCGTACCAGCGTACTCGAGACACAAATCCCAACGTGGCATATCGGCAATAAAAGTAGATTCCTCAAACGCCAATAAGTCGTCTCGAACTCACCAGTAGAATAGGTGACGCTGGAACACGAATTTTTTCCCTTCCTGCATCCTGGAACCGCATGAAACTCATTTAATGGTCTCTCAAGAGTTATTGAGGAGTAAGGCCTTCCCTGCATCTCGCAACCAGCACCAGCCGTCGTTTACAATACTTTGCGTTGGGGATGACCTTCTAAAGTCCTCTTTATCGACCTTTGATGAAGCCTTATCCGTATACGCTGACGCGGGAATTATGCGCTAATATTCCCTGATAGCCTTTTCCCCACGGATAAAATCGTCTTGCTATTGGGCCCGCCATCCAACATCCGGCTTCTACCCTTTATGTCCCATTCTCCTAGGCGAAAGAGGGCACGACAGGGATTATTCCGCTATCCCGTCTGACGGATAAGTCCGCTAACATCCATACAGGTAACGGAGTCGTATGGCCACAGCATTTTTGATTATACTTTGAAGCTCGACGTCGCTTGACACCTTATGGGGGGGCCGAGCACCGTTCGGGGGTAAATACAAGGCGTTCTCAAACGTGCAACCCTCTTTATCCAGTGAGGTAATAAAGCGCAAGTGCAGGCACAATGCCTAACCCAGAACCGTTTAGTAGCCAAGCCAGTTTCTTAGTCGAATGATTACATAAGTACCGCGGTACGGTCCCCAATGAGAACACCGAAGTGGCTATTTGGTGTAGAGATCGGATATCGCCGGACGGTCATTTCTGGTCAAACCTACCTTTGACACCTGTTTCTTGCCCAGTGGGAAAGAAATGGGGCCCGGACTCAATGGAGTATGCGTGATTAGCAGTCACGTAGAGTGGACCCGGCATGTAGTCGGCGTAGTTTAGTCAATGCTCCGTGCCGCTTGGGCGCACTCCTCAATCATAATAGGAGGCTCGGGAATAATAGATTGAGGGCTTTGCTCCCTATAATTGCATCAGCAACTCACTGCTTACGGTGTCGTAAGCTCCTATCGTTGAAATATGGTACCGTATGGCGGGCCACGAGATGTCAACTGAGACGTACCGACCCCACTGGTGACTACTCAATATCGAGGCAAACAGAAACTCCCAAGCTTGTACGAAGGTCAGTCTTTCCAAGATCCCTGTTTTAATTTTACGAGTTAGTTATACGTCCGAGCCTGCTAAAAAGCAAACTCGTCTATCAATCAGAATTTCTAAATACGAATTGTAGTCTGCTCGCTGTCACGTACGCCCCTAGCCCGGTCCAAAGGACCGATACGACTTCCGCTATTCATCATACTAGTGAAATCTCGACTCTTAAACACGTTTCACAAACCTCCGTGTTGATGATGCGGGACAAAGTCGCTGTTCTGTGCTTGAGCTGTAAAACTTATAGTATCGTGTGGGCTCTTTGGGTCTCTCCAGTGCCAGTTGGAAGTGTTCTCTAACTGTGACTCGCCTTTTGCTACTACCCGGTGACTTCATGAATCACGAGGATCCTCATATGCTGGACAACATGCGCAGGCGCCGAGCGCGGCAAACTAGTTTTCCCCCTCGTAAACTCCAGTTGATTTACTACGGTTAATAGCGCCCCCGCAGTAGCCTAGGGACTGGGCACTGGATGCAGGATTTCCCCTTCAATAAGCCCAAATCTTACGGAGGCACGACTCCGCTTGACAATGACCATCTACGCGAGCAGTTCCTACCGACCTTTTACATGCAAATGTCCGTTTAGTGTTTCGACTGTCACTGGCTGATTATTCAGATTTACTATTGGCGGCCGGGAGGCTAGAAGGACCTCAGTTTGAAGAGGATACTCGAACTATTAGTCATTGAGTAACCGTATCATTCCAATGGACGCGCTCTTTACTCGAACCCTACAAGCACCCCATCCTATCCAACCCGGATAGTAGGTGATCTTCCTTTGAGGATTTAGGGTGTTGCTATGGAGCGTTCGTCGGGATGCTCCAGATACTGAGGAGGATGGGCAGTCAGTTTTTTGAGTATACCTGTCGACTCCCGGGAGCGATAGCGTTGCTGCAGCCAGAATTCCTCCCGTATACTCTGTGGAGGAGGGAAATTAAGATTCGCCCTGTAAGGGCGGTAGAAGCAGGCCGCCTCGGAACAGCCGCCTCAGTACGTTTAAACAATTTCGTGCAAAACTTCGACGCTACCTCAAAGCACAGCCGCGTACTATTCTCGATGCGGATGTTGAGTCGAAATTTTAAGTTCCTCTACGAAGTTCCCTGGCCTCCTATAATCACTTCAATCTCTCTATACGGAAAAATGCTCGTTTAATCCCGCTATTACGTGTGTACAGGAGCTGATACTAAACATTTTCAAGAACACAAAATTCCCATACAAATTGCGGACTCGTTAACCGTAGAGCCTTTATACCGTAAGATTGTGATCTTTTACGGGTGCCCGGCTTTGATGCATAGCCCGCAATAGTCCTCGCATTCTGCGTATCGAGCGTTGATGTATCGGTATATTTTCAGCTCTCTTCTGTCAGGGCAGAGCCCAGATGGGTTTGAGTGTTAAGTCAAGACGGGTCACTACAAACCGGATCAGGATGTCCCCCCACCCGCTCGCGCGTATAAGATTGTCTGTACTGTCACCACGCTTTCTTTGATTAGTCGACGATATAACTTGGCTCAAGCTTTACTGCCGCCGGTTTTCCGTATCAAGTATGGCGGCAGGACAAGGAATTGAACTTGAGTGATATAAAAGTTGATACCCGTGAAGATACCTTTCAACGGGAACACTAGATTTCATAGATGGGGTCCAGGCGACATCAGCCATTATTCGTGAGAGATTGAACATACTTTCAGGAGGCTACCATCTTTTAAGCAGCGCGTTAGAAATTCGTCGCCAGTGGCAGGCGCGTGTGTACATCAAGGGGGCCGTCCCACATCGCTTAACATAGGAGTCCTTCATTCAGGTATGAGGCGTATAACTAGGTATAAGGAGTCGATTCCTGATCGTCTTCAGATGGATGTACCACCGTTTCCCAGAAGTCGCTTGTATATCGGTACTGCCTAGAGCCCCCGTTCGATTTACCTTAATTCATGGGAACTTGGTTTGACCTCTGCACCGGGTCATGACGGATAATCCCTAGCTACTTACTAAGTACTGCATTCCTACGAAGGGTCTTGTGGTAGTTCTCGTCGTCACCCGATTGGGTCGTTATGAGCATGGCTGTCCTTAACATGTGAGGACCACCAACCCACTTACCTACCTACCAATTAACTTTCCGGGCTTAAGCTCGACCGGTAAGCTGGTTCTCGGGTGTCTCCTGGCAGCCTGATTTTGCACTCCCGAAACTTATCCAATGGGACTATTTGTGTCATTAACGCTTTCATTTGGTGGAATATAACAATATAAGCCCGCGAGAGTGAAACGGGTACGTAGACAGATTTATATGTTAAAATAGACATTTACTATGAACATTGTCTCCCGGGCCGGAGTCGACGATACGACAAGTGCGTACGCTGTGATAGTTCGGTTATGTTACCCCACTGCTTGAATAACCGATAGCCCGCTGTCTGCGCGACCCTATCTCTCATTCCGTGCCCGTTAAGGGTAATCAGAGACTCGGGTTTTTGGATGGAAAGAGCCGTAACATTACCGACGTCTTCCTAAAAGACTGAAGCAACCTATAACCAGACGAGGTTAATTTAGCTGATGTCTTTTAGGAGCGGAATATCATCGGTATCCCCACGCGCGCCCACATCTCACGAGGGCCGAAAAATGACTAAGATTGCTATCAGTCAATCAGGTCTTAGCACGACGCACGGTTGGTCAATCCGTCCATTCCACGCGATTGGACTGCGGCGCCGAAAAAGGAAGTATGAATATTCGCATGGTTTCGGCCGGTGGTCCTGAACAGAGTATGTTCGTCACCCAACATGAGTGCTATCAACATACCGCCCAGCGGTAGTCGCTATCTAGTTCTTGACTAACATTCTTGTCGGTGACGTGGTATAGCTGGTCTTTGCCGATTCCGATTTGTTGTAAATCACCTTATCTCCCTATTCCCACGGTGGTCTATTCGCTTTACTGGCTGATAAACACGTACCTGTTATAGACTGATGGAATTCATTCATGTGCCTTTGCGGGACTGAAAGTTGTTAAGTGCAAACCCATCTAGGGCGCACATTGGACTCACCAGGTCAAGGCCGGAATGTCTGGATAGGGCGGCATAGGAGTCAAAACCTTTTTCTTGGCACATGGTAGGCTATACAAGAGCGCCGCTGAGTTTTCAGCGGAACCTGAGGGTACTGAGACGGCATCCAACTGTCTGAGTCGCACTTGGAAATGCGCAAGGAGGACCATAATTATCCACTTACAAGAACGCCAACGTACATGCTCCGGCTTTAAAAAGAAAAGTTGGGAAACCTTGATCCTAACAGCCGAGCCTTTTCGGCGTGACACCGGTCGTCTAACCACTACGATTGAGTTCACGGAAGGCACATACATGACTAACGAAGGGATACTGTACGTGGAAACCGGTCACTCACTTCTCCTTCGTTGCTGTTCTCGTTGTCTTAGTCACGAGCTGTGACAACTTTAAAGGGACTATAAACACCAAGTGTCCATAGAATCTAATATCAGGCGGTTTAATAGGGAAGGCCTCGGCTATAAAGGTCTTGGCATTCTAAAGGCAAACCTATCCAGAACAGCTCAGTACCGTCATACTTCCCCTTACTCCCCATGCGGCTCTAGGCCAATCTTCATCCCACTTGTATCCACAGGTCTTCCTACCTCTCGTTGTTTACACGGCCCGGCACTCTTTCATTGTCTAGAGCACAGTATATAGGTGAGACATACACCGACGGACGGCTATATTGTTTATTAAGGGATTTATTATGTAAGCTTTTTCTATTCATACGTAGTCCGTTCGATTCGCCGTAGTACGCATAAGATCGATCTCCGCAGGTCTCAACCTTGCCGGCGAACGAAGTGGTTGATACCCCATAACATCTGACTTGACCATCCAAAACAAAGACCCGAGGACCTCGGAAGACTGGCTAATCTAGTACCTTAGATAGCCCCCGTTAGGTACACAGTGCGAGAGTTCGAGTGCTTTCGGTAGGCTAGACGACCAAGTCAAAATAGTTAGTGGTATTCCCTCGGCACCTTTATGCAGACAGTTTGTGCCGAGTCATCTGGACTGCACTACTTTGCTGGCCTATTCATTAGACTGCATTTCGACAAGTAGGAAGCCGTCGTTAGGAGCACCTTTGACAGTCACACGTGTCGTCTACTTTGTTAGTGGCTCTGTGGCCCGTTTGTATTGGACCTTTTCCGCGAATTCCCCGAAAAGATCGTGTATTCGGTCGACATTATACTGCCTTAGGGAGGATGGCTCGCCGTATGGGGACGTCCATATTTAACCCTATTGTTTCCTCCACATGGCAATGAACGGTTTGATGCTATTTACATGTGGTTCCTCGTGCCTTGGGACGATGCACCTCCGTCTCAGGTTGACCCATTTGGCTTTTTGCGGGTACCGTAGCAAAAGGCCACACATTTCGGATGGGTTGAACCATCTAAACGCTCACAGACGGAATACCGAAGATCACCAAGGCGGTAAGTCGTGGTACAGATGTTCCGTAAGGAATAACCTTGTCTACTAACACTTGACAGCCCCCAAACCTGATATACTAAGTACTCAGTGATGAGTTGCAACCTTGATCACGCTCCCTCTTTCAGCGTTGAACATGATAATGGCTGTACGATAACCTGCCCGGGCACTGTACGGGCAGATTTCCGGTTGTTCCTATATCTTGCGGCAGCTAGCACGGTAGTGGATACTTTATGTCCTGATTCGACTTTATCGCTGTATTATTCAACAAGTCATTATCTTAATTTAAGTGTCACGCTCCTTGTATCGGCGACTCGCGCTATGGCAACACGCAGCGTATCTTTTCTGTCTTAGCCCTTAAGTGGGCAATCCTCGCGCGTTCCCAAAGGGTCGATAAGCCAAGAGATCGTGAATGTCGGTAGCAAGCACCTATCGGAAACAGTGCCTTGGTGCGCAGGATCTAGTTGCACATATAAACTCGTTCGGGTAGCTTCAGGGGCTTGGTAAATTATTCGTTCGACTTACCTTAGTTAGAAGGATTCGGCAGAATTGCACGAATTCATAATCGACCTAGATGCATAGAGTGCCAGTTGATACATTTTGGTTACTCTGGCCCTGATAGGCTTAACCAGCGCCTGGCTGTAAGCCAGTTAAGCATCCGAGACTTCCACTTTAGTTAGTTACCAGGCTCTGCTTAACCTGTCCTCGCCTCAAGGCGCTGTTAATTCTCACCACTTATTCTGAGTTTTGCTATTTCTCGGATGTGAATCAGCTTGACGACCTGCCCCTCCTAGTCATGGCCGTCTACCGATCTGTCGCGCTATCGAACGACCGCTTACACGTATAGTCTGGATAATCGCGCCTGGAAATGTTAAGAACTAATTCACGACTACGAATGCCCCAGTACCCATCTCTTCCGATGGTAGCGCGCGGTCGATGCAATATGGCCCTAGACTAGTGCTCGTGTCGGCCAAATTTTTAATCGAGTCTAAATGATGTTGGCCAAGTAGTGTTGCCTTCCCAGAACAATTCGTGAGCGTTACACATCTAGCTGGACCGTAACTCGAGGTAGTGTACGCTGTTAGAAAAGGGCTATGTAAGAGTAGACGTAATATATATTTGCATGCAACAAGTCTGTCTATGCATTTCCGCCTGTATAACTCCTCGATTGCAACTGATATCTGAAGTCAATCCGCGGTATAAAAAAAGTGTTCATCTACAGTCCTTGTCACGATTTTTGCATGTGCAAACTGTTGCGTAGATGTTAGGGTGCCAGTATGGACAGTTGCTTCGCGTTAGCGCGCCTTCCGTCGTATACCTCTTGGCCGGCAATACCTTGCATAATGTCGGGGAAATTAACAGGGGCCGGCCCATTACCCATCTAGATAGCCTTCTGAGCGGGTCAGGCAATTAACTCAGAGGTCCTGTGTCTGTATCTTTCTAAAATACCTCCCGAGTGGGTTCCGCGGACCCAAATCCTAACTTCTATTGGGAGTAGTCTGCTATCAGCTGTTTGTAGCCCTCCGAGTAGGCTTAGGGGAACATCCATGACCTTTTCGGCCCGCTTCACGTGTCCAATTTCTACGAAAACACGTCCGGCTGAGTTTACCTTTGAGTGCACGGTATCTGTGAGGTCTCGGCTGTCACGCAATGGGTACCATCTTGCCAACTATGTGATGGATGCTCGCGCGCCGTTATAATCAGGTTATTGAGCTCTAGGCCTGCGTTGTGGATTCCCACTTCGTTGATTAAGCTTCCGTATTACCTCGCCCAAGATACGTCAATGAAGGTTGGGGCGCACATGAGGGAACCATAAGCGGTCAGGCCGGGTACCGGGTAAGTAGAGTTATAATATTGCCCGTGAAGTAGGTTCCGGCAGGGGCGACGTCGGATAGCGCTTGTAGCCCGCACCAAGGGAATACTGAGAGGTATAACAGCTTATCAGGACGTAAGTAGCGCCTACAACATTTCTGTATGCTAGGACGACAGTCTATTGAATACGGACGCCCTGAACCGCCGAGGACATAGGTCGTGCGTACCGCGGTTACTTCTGCTCCCGCATCCCTGTTATGCCGGGTACCGACATATCTCGGGACGTGCCGGAACCAAAAGTGGAGGACAAAGGGACATACGGACGTTTGGCTTAAAGGGATTGTTTACATAGATTGGATAGGCGACACTGAGAAAGATCAGTGGCGTACGTCATCGACTGTTTAGCCAGTTGTACACATAATCGGGTGAAAAGACTCATCGAGGATAAAGATTAGTGGAGACCGGCGGGTCGTTTTTATGGGAAGCCCAGGTCCTGTCTGATACGTAGTTCGACTAACCCCGAGAAGAAATGAGTATGTCTGCAGAAGCTACGTTGAACGGGTAGGACAACGGTAGTATATGCACGGCTAACCAGCCCGCATGATTTAAGCTATAAGCTGCTCGGCATCACTGGTCGGTTTTCTTCGGCTCCGTTTGAGGGAGAGCAATATCGGCACAGTGTTTGAACCTACGGGGCAGGACCGTACTAAACTCCCAACACTAGTAATACGCTAATTCTAAAACTCCCCTTCGTAACTTGAATTTCAACCCGGGGCCATTACATTGCGGACGATCTCACCCTTATGTGATAACTACTAGTTCTTACTTACTATTGCAGCTATCCGACGACTATACCTGAAATACGCAGCTTTATGGTTTGTGGCGCCGGCGGGATCGACATAAGACACTCATACGTTATATATGGTGCGGACTCATCTAGATCCGGCAGGCGAATGATAGGCATATTCGCTCGCGTTATTCGGAAACGTTTAGATTCCATGTTCCTGAAGTCCTACATTTGATATACAGTATGCCAATGGATCCAGTCTCGGTCCCCACCATATGGAGCCCATACCGATAAGACATTTTTGGGGGTATATATCTTGCGGCCGGAGTGTTTGTTGGACCTGTTCTTTGAGTGTAATTTTCAACACCAGTAGCATTTGGTGCTACACCTGGGTCTCAGCAGCACGGCTGTGATCAGACAAAGGCGCGTACCCATAATGAGGCCGTTTTACACGATAGAAGACTTTATTTACTTTGATTGGCTAGATACTGAATCTGGATAGCACTCATGTCGACCATTTTAGGGTCACCAGGATAAAAATCCCCGTGATAGGGTAAGAGGTCCCTTAACAGCTGTTCGTTGGCTATGGTCTTCGGGTTGAACGCCGTTTTTCCATTGAACCAAAAAGATCGGTGTTGGTTTACAACGGCAAAATTATTCGTTCTGTATCGCTTGAACATATAACATCAATCGCAACTCGGAATTCTGCAAAGGAAAAGGTGAAAGACTACGACCCTCTTTGCGACGCAAGACATCTGCGGTCATGTACCTTTTCGCGCCCCAGGTGCGACTGGAGCGCTGTCGCTGGCGGAAGCTTCGAGGGCCGCGCGTCAAGAGCAGGTATTAAGCTCCAATCCCCTTCGCAAGATTTAAGGAATACAGCGAGGTCCATCATGGGTAGCAGGTGACTTTAATGTTCCACTTAGGAAAAAAGGCGTAACCTGGTAAAGAGTCTAATAGATACTAGCTTCGCCGGCCGCGCTTCTAGAGTGTGAATCAACCATGGGTAACCACGCTTACGTGTGATTAGTACTACGAAGCTACATAATAGTGGGTCCCTTAGTGTAGATCAGGAGTGCATAACCTTTTCATGGTGGGACGTTGCTGTTATTAATAGTGAGCGGTTTTCGTTCTGGGCGAAATCAAACTGACCTGGATGGGCGGCGCTCATGTGATTAATCGTGGGGCACTAGAACCGCGTGAAGGCGGAACCTTCCAATTTAAGCTCTCTGACCATCAAACATTATGGTCCCGGGTAGCTACACCAATATCCTACTCTCTATACCCGGCCCTCAACCACGTGAGCCAACGCCGGCTAGTAGGTATGCGCCCGTTGCCCGATCATATTCCCATACGCCCGTCACGCTCGCCTGAGTACAACTAACTCACAAATCTCACTGAAAGCAGCAACGTTTTGATAGAAAGGCCAACATTCTCCAAATAATGGAATTTAATCCCCCCAATAATATGTCCCCCGTAACGATTTCGGATCGGCCAATGTAGATGCTGAGCGGCCCCTCAGCCTCCATTGTGGAAGTGAGCAATTTCGTCGTAAATGAGCTCCGAACTCATTCGTATCTCCATATTGCGTGTCCCACTTGGTGCCCCTCAATTAATCGTCCCCACACGACGCCCCCCAACAGTCCTAACTCAAAGCAGTCACCCGTCTTCTTGGTGGTCCCGCGTACAGCCTTTTACTATTTCCTGTATGAGACTTGATAAGATAAGGGTGCCACGTCACCTAAACTCGGATGCAGCAACCTCCGATGCTACGAGTAAATGACCGTTGTATTGGAAGAAACGATTTGTGGTTCACCATCCTGGCCTGTGTCCTCTGAATCAGGGTTTCTTAATATGTTTCTGGACTGGCTCCCTTATTGTTATTTGAAAATGGACAGAACGCGTGTAGGAGAGGCCGTTTCATCATGCGAGAGGCATGATATATTTCTGGAATGACCCGATTCTAGCCGTAACACTATGCGATTCTGGAAGTGTCCCCCTTATTGACTCGACTCGAGCCATAGTTACCCGGCGGTAGTGCCTCCGGACTACTAACGGCTGCAGTGGAAGGTGCAGAAGGGCCACGATCCGGGAATGCTTGCGAAGTAGATTCTATTCCGCGATTTATGCCGCTGATACTTCTAACGGGACATGAGCAGGCGCCCACCAATGGGGCTCATCGCGCACTGTGGTGCGTAGTCCTTCTTGATAGACTGCAGTACATGCTACGAGATAGGACGGTTGGTGCCTACTTAATTCTTCTCTGGCAAGGTGGTTACGGCGCGTCTCATTGCTTACGTATCTGTCGTAGTGCCGAAGGAGAGGCGTGTCACGAGTCATGGAGAATAGGAGCCCACGCTCTTTAATTTAATTTTTGAGTACTTCCCTTATGACACGCGTAGATGACATGATCGCAAATACATTTAGGCGTGTGAGCTGGATATAGGTAACCCGAGCAGACTTTTGTTTTTCCGTGTCATTCCAGAGCTTAGTTCGCTTTGCGCAGTCAATTTCGGCAGAGTATGCGGAATTAAGCTTTGTACTTAGAGTTGGTGCTCTTAAGTCACCAATCCTCCTATTCTTGGGCCACGCTAGGATTGAATACGATCGAAACGAGAAGCGCTTTTGCTGCGAGAACAGCACGCTCGAAGCCTAATCAGTATAGCATAGCAGGCTTTATCTGTGGCCGATGTGTACCCTCTTTATAGTGTCATAATTACCATACATGTAAAGAGAAGGAGTACCCCTATCGCAGGCAGACAAAGTGAAGCGGAATTCTACAAATACGGGATCAATCCTCGCAGGAGCTTCGAGTGGTTTAAACCTCGTCTTTCGAGTCACTTCTCGTTGGGTAGACCGGGGGTAGCGACAATGGCGCATTGGGATCATGCCTCGTCTGCGCAAATTCCGTTCGGCTCAGATGATGGACGCCCTATTAGGGGTAAAGCCAGATGTCAAGACATCCGTACCAAGGGAGTGGCGTTGGGAGCAAAACGACCCTGTTGACCGAACTAAGATGTTTTTTGAGAATTCTCGCGCTGCCCTAGGCCCGAATGGCTGCACACCTCGCTCTTCCGCTGGTTTGAAGCACCGGACTCCTTACGCGTAGCTCGATCATCGGTCCAGCCAAGGAGGCTACATAGATAAGATCCTCTATAATCGCTTCTGCATGTTACTTACAGACTCTAACCATAGGTTGCGAAAACGTAATTCATTGTGTTGATAAACCTACTGTAGCATACCGCAGAAATGTGATTAGTCATCCTATTATAAGAACTCCAAAACCTACGACAGGCCGCCTCTGGCACACATTGGGTTGACGTCAGGTAAGGCTCCTACTCTTTACGTAAGTAACGTAAGAGTTGAATGTCTGACTGAAAGTAGCAGGTATACCTTAGCCGCCCCAAGTGAGTAGCCAGGCCCGATCTCAACGGATGAAATATGTATTCCTGCCCTCTCGCACTCGTGGACCGGCGCTTACTCTACGTCTACTCTGTAGCGTGTGCTCAATCCGGAATGCTTTGATATCCTCCTGTGGCACTAGTGGCCTTTGCTGGCCTGTCACTTGACATGGATCACCCTCTTACAGGCAAACTAGATTAAGTGCGAAACCGTACCACAATCGCTACAAATCTGAACCCGTGGAGTGTCCCTTTTGCAGCCAGGGTCTCAAGAATGGTGCCTCATATAACTTTGGACAAATACAACGTTGATTGGCCTTTTTACATATGAAAGAAGCAAGAAGAGCTAGCTAGCAGCGGATCAGAGCTGTCTGAGCTCAATAGCTTTTAAGCCCGATTTTTATATTTGTTCTGGGGGTCCTACTTGCCTGCGAGCGTTGGTAATTCTCTAATGCCCGCGATAACAAAACGTGTTTCTCACCCCGGCCCAGCTGACCCCCTTTAGAGCCCTCAGCGGGAAGGGTCGGCTTTTGTTGGGAACAGCCTCCGGTACGCAACCTCTTGTTGGATCAAAACCTTTTACCCTGACGTAATAACATTACCGCAACCCTCTCTACGCCATCGGACGACTTTGCGGTTATGCGGGTTCTGCCCATCCGGGTCATGCTACAACAATAACTAATGTGCATCCTTGGAGTCAAGCGCGATTAGGAGGACCACAGTTCGAGCAGCAGCCTGGAGGCGGCACAGATTACTCCAGCAAATGGTGTTGCTATGTTAATGTCAAACCTTTCCTATATACGTAATTTTACCGTGTTGTTGAAAGCAACTAAATAGCAATACTTATAGGACTAAGTGAAGGCGGCTGCGAGTAATCGGAAAAATATCTGGTTAGCCTTGGACTTCGCCACATTCTAGTTTCCTATGCATCATATGCTAACGACTTTAGCTTGATTGCATTAGATCTCCGACCTCTGGTGGTACAGTTCAGTACCTCTGCCCGAATACGGTTTATGCCATCAAGGCATTTACCTTATCTTCTATGTGGAGTGTAATGACAGAGTCCGCCGCTTCGCCCACGTGCGAAATGCGAGAGAGCGTGTAACCGGTCTCGTTTGCACCAGCAGTTTGGTCGCAAATGTCATCATATGCTCCGCTGGATTTACAGACATGCCCAAACGGATCGCGTACTCATAACACACGTAACGCCCAAGAGATTCTCTTGTCGCACCCCTAAAAACCTAGCGACGGAGACCTCTACGACGTTATCCCTCCTTCAGAGGAAGACGTGTTAGCGCCTTATCAGCAACTGACAGTAAGGCCTCCGACGGATTTTCCCATGCCACGCTAATCCAAACTTCGCAAACACTATCATTTAATCCCTAGTAGTTAAGAAAGACTGTAGATGGAGTTATCATGGAGCCTTTATGGACAGACGCATATGTCAGAAGCATACATACCTTATCTCCTCTGTCATGCAATAGACTGCAATTAGCGAACGTATCTGAACACAATACCAAGATCTCGTATGTTTAAGGTGCTTGAACGGTCCCTTCTGTCATTGTGGTGATAGGAACAAGCATCGGGAGTGCAGCGACCGTTCGGGCCGTTCATTTCCATGGCGCCGAGACACAAGTCTGCACGGACGCAGCAATTGGTGCAATCGGATATTTTGCTTCACAGGGTATGATGATGTTCCTAATAAAGAATCCATGTCGCAGCCATCGCTCACTGTACTGCACTCCGGTCCCGAATCGTTATTACCGTCTCGCTCAAGGGCTTTCGTCTTGATATGCCAAGAAAACATCACGGCAAACGGTATATGAGGTACTAAGACGGCCCACATGGGGTCATCACTAGCTCGACCACGCGTGACTGTGTCCTGGCCTACCTCCATCTCCTTTATAACCGATGTAGGCACTCTTGGATGCTTGGTACCAGCTCTAAGTACTAGTGTGGCAAAAGTACCTTACATGCCCGGTTGCTAGGGAAGTGTCCCTACGAGGCCGGAGTAGAGTTTCACGTACCCCACTTAGTGTTATGGGCCGTTAACAGTTCCTGGATTTTTATTCCTGCCGATTTGTAATAATAGTGGTGACTGAACGCATCTCGAAGGTCCGAAGTTTACCGCGGGCGCGCCTGCCATGCCTGTCTGTGTAGCGCATCTTGGATTCGATCTTAGGGAGGATGGACTCCGTGAAGGTCTCCTCAAAGTACCCAGAAGTTTTTGACAACGTGCACTTTTCTTCTCAAGACTTTCTTGTCAGGGTCAGATCCCGGAACAGGAGGGTCCGGGCGGAATCCAGATGAGGGTTTGCGTAAGATGTTCTGCGGGTCGTCTGTCAATTGGTGGGTTTCGAGTTACCTAAATACTAAGGGGCTGCGGTGTGTTTGCACACGATTCGACCGGGGCGTCCCTCTTGACGTCGATTGAGTAATTCCTTCAAGCACATCAAAGACCTGTGAGGCTTCTGGAAACATAGTCGAGGATCGTAAAGTCAACGCGCGGGCTGTGACAACTAACCTGGCTTCATGGCGCATGGTCGCATGCGTACCCCGGGTTTTAACCTGTGAGCACGTATTAGGGCGTTTCGACGGCAACAATACAAGCGGCAGCGTTAAATTGCGCTGGCAGATCACTCACGTTCTATTGCCCCAGAGCTGGCAGTAGCCAGCATGAGCAATTTGCCTTCGGCCTTCGTTGCTTCAACCTCAAGGATCGGCCTACCTTTGACCTGTACGAACTCCTCGGCGCGATACGTACGTACTCCCTGAATGCTACGACTCCCGAGCCAGTAGTCTTCTTTGAATGTTCTATAACTAGGAGATCCGTACATTATATCCGGCGAATCAAGTTTCTATGCCAGAGCTGATCAGCGACACAGACTCGCTATCAGTCGCATGTCGTCACGTTCCAACGCGAAGATCTCAGGTCAAGGAGCAACTCGAACCCAGGCATAAGCTGGTCAGTAGGTTCCAGTGCGCTTTGCCGGTTCAGACGAACCCCCTATTCGACAGGATCCCTCGCAAATCCACTCCTACCCCTCAAACTCAACCTCCTAGAGTTCAACGCCGCAAGTGTCCGGTGCAGAGGCACGAACCCGAAAGAACTCTACAAGCTTGTTGCAATGTGAGATAGTAATAGGCGTGCCTCCGGACAATTTCAGTGACCCCCAAGATAGTTCCGATTGTATGCAAATGTTTATGTCGGACATGCTAGAGCTTCCGTTTTTAGTACTGTCGATAATGCCCCACTGTCCGACTACCTCAGAGGCGAAATAATGGCTACACCGACACTCAAGTGTTAGTTATATTGGCTGGGGCCTGCAGGCTGCCTCCATCGTATACCAGTCAGTCCCACGTACGTAGTGACGAGCTAAAATGTCAATTGTCTGATGTAGTCTGAAGCTTGTGCCCGACCACTAAGATAAGCACACTCTTTGCAAATTCACTGAATGTTGTCTTAATTCCGTACAGGTTCCTACAGAAGGTAACGTATAACCCGAAGATGGGTAGGAGAGGTTTGATATTGAATAATTTTAATTGCCAGCGAGTGACATTTAAGGTCGCCCTACCCAGTCTCTTTCGAAGTATATCCATCAACAGGAAGTTAAAGATCGCTCTTGGAAGGCAGTATTGGTTAGTACAAACTTAATGTCAGTGAGGAGCTCTAATTTCATTAGGATTGGCAATCACCCCAATTTTCCGCCCTGTGGTATTACGCTGCACACTCCACTCATTCGGCATGTCCCGGGGTTGGCTATTGCCAGTGTTGAAAGTTCAAAGCAATCACGTCTAGCTAACAATATGCAGCACTGCATTGGCCTGCGGTACTGGTCTTTTGTGAAGCCTCATCATTATGAAGTCAGGTAGACACTCTTGCGAGCCAATTTTCTCATCCCCCAAAGACTTGAAAACATTGGTAGTGGATAGTACAAAGTTAAAAGTACCTGCACTTATTCTTGGGTAACGGATGACGACCAATACAGGTTCGCCCGGTCCAAGCATCACTTCCCGTCAATAGTCAAGGAAATTCTTAAGTCTTAACTTGTCCCACTCTTTGGGGGACAGCCACTAGCCTACATGGTTCGGGTCACGCCGAGATCCTCAGTTGTTGGCAAACTGCGACCCTTCCGCTTTTTTCGTTACGCACCGTAGATCTATGACTGGTGCCCTCATCTCGATCAGCTCAAATATTGTGCGCTCACATCCCTTAGTAAGGGCCTGCAAGCTTGGTCCCACGATTTGCAACTCTGCATAGGACCTTTGATGTATGTTTGTGGGTTATGTCACCAAGATATCTCAGTCTGGTCGTGGCTGCCAGTTTCATCGTTCTAACGGATCGCATTTACGCCTAGGAACACTCCGATGCATAGGTGGACGCTCCGTCTAGTCTTATTCCCTACAACGTCCGACATTGCTCCGCACGTGCCACCTGTGTAATCCTAGGAGAACTACGCTACCCAGTAACGTACCGTCTGGGTGCGCCTAGTGTTGGTTAGTCGGTTCTCACACTGACTTAAGCCAGCTCGTTGAAGCTATGATGACAACAGAGGTCGCGTTGAATTGCAGAAGAATTAAACTTCAAGTGATAGGTAGGGTCAAAATTAGACTAGAGACTTTAAGTCCTCATTTCAGACCGATCTCGCTATTAACTTCTGTGGCCGGTTACTGTGTATTAAAACATATGCAGAAAGCCATTCATCGCGTCACTTTGATGCTATTTCAAGCTTTAATCTCTAAGGATGAAGCCCATCGGTAATAAAGAAGGACCCGCTATTATAGGACTTGATTCATTCGTGAGAGGCCGGCTTTCAAGACGTAGTTGAGTGCCGCAACATGGGAAACTGAACCAACGCTACCCGTAGTGAGGCCTCATGCTCAAAATTTTACAATCCGGCCTCGGATCGCCCCCCATTTGCACGCGAATTTAACCCAAGTTTGGCTACTCGCCTATACACTTGAAGCCTAATTCTCTATAGAGGGAGAACTCATCAAATAACGATCCATGACCACCAACACGGCAGTACAGGCGTTCTCCCGAATGGCGACGCTGTTTTTGGGGGCCCCGGTGCTGCGCAGCCAAGGATCAGGCACTCTCCGTCCCCTCCCTAGGCCCTTTGCAAACAGGAGGGACTCCTGAGCATAACCAAGTGGCGATCCTTTCGCTTAACTCTTGACTTAGTACGGATCAGTGCAGATTCCAAGTCACCTACGATCTGTATTTGTAGTATTTCCTACTGGCCACTATTTGGAGCCCTACTGTGAGCAGGACTGTTAATTCGGTTGCGAAGTAAAAACAACATAAAGACGGAGGGGTTACTCGGGAGACCCCCCCAGTTGGCCGTAAAGTTGCACTTCTCAGGACGAAAGTTGGCTGACGTCCCTTGATACCCCAATCCTCGGCTCATGCTAGTGCTATTAGGTACACCAAGACGATATTCAAGTGACAATCAGCACCCAATTGCTATGACCGCCGGTCGTCGACCAAACTTCGTGCCACTCCGCCCGCCCTTCGTGCGAAAAACGACGCCTGGAGGTTCATAGGCCTTAATACCACCGAGATGAGAGGGGTTCCTTCCAATACAATGACAAAAGAGTCCAGCTAGGAAACGACTCACTTACCGAGGGTTCTTGCATCTACTGGTCAGGCGCTCTCGACTGGAATTACCACCGCTCGTTAAGAAAATACTGACGTGGGTTTAGTCCAGGTCATAACTCCAGTACAACGTGTTCTGGAACCTGTTGCGGACACCCCATAAGTCACCTACCAGAGGCACTTCTCTGGACGTGAACACGAAGCACTAATTGACGTTCCTGTTGCCTTCCTGAAAAGAACGTGTCTTCATAAAAGGCAGACGTGCGCTAAAACGCTGCATCGACCATGTTCCTTACAACCGTTAGATCTTAGCGGGGTCATTACATCCTCTGAGCTACACTTGCCATCCTTCCAGCTACGGGTCGTGCGATTACGCCCATATCGTGGTGGACGTTTAAAGGGTGACTGGTCACTTCGCACCGGCAGAGTTAGCGGTATACCGAAGACTCAGTGGTTGGGCCCAGGCAAATTGGGTTCACTTTCTAGCCGACCATATAGCACGGAACAACGCAATTGATCATCTCGCGTATGCTTGCTAGATTCATGGTTACTTACATTGTTACGCGCGTCATGCAATGTCATTTTGTACAATCGATAATTGGGTCGACCAGATCTCCTCCACTGTTAAATCCTTCATGCTAGACTTTCTTACCTGCGGCAAATTAGTACGGATGTCGCGTGGAACCCAGCCATCGTACTGTCGGTGGTGTTCGATATATCCCCTACGTACATGCGTACCATGACCGGTTAGCCACCTTTGTTAAGGCCGAAACTTGCAACCTACCGGTATTTAGCAGTCGAAGGAGGGGTATCCATGCGGTACTGGTAGAGTCCAAAACACCAATAGACTTCCGGTACCTTCAACTATACCACGATTAGCTCCCCTTCGTTAACAGTTTCTGTGGATACGGGGGGATATTTAGAGACATCTACGCCTCAACACTTCCCTGGTTACAAGGCTAGAATAGTGGTTCTGATTACGGCTGAGGCGCGGCCGGCTTTGGCTGAGGGGTGCACCACAAGCATTTTCGTAGGTTTCAACTTATCTAACCATTAGTCATCTAAACCGAATGCCCGCAGGGCTACGTTCCTACCAACTCGGTAGTCCAAAAGCTGTAAGGGCTCATTAGCATGGCCGTGTTGAACCAATCAATATAGGATTAGGTTCTGCTCACTATAAGCGGGGTAAGGTATTACGTTATCTTATTCTCATGCTGCGTCGCGCGAAACTATCCTTATCCCGATGATACAGTTTTGGAAAATTACGCCCTGCCCTGTTGGTGGTCTGGGGCCCGGAGCTCAACTCATTGCAAATCTACCTCCGTCGTAGTGCGTACCAAACCACTACTGGCTTTATCGTTGTCTTCAAACAAGCGTGCAAGAGCGCGCCCGTAGTGTAACTGGGTATCGATGCCTCGAAATTTTATGGTTTACAGCTCTCCGATTGGTTCTGACCGGCAAAGTCCATTCGATGGCGTGGTTTTTTGACAAGACAGGACTGACTTTAAGCGATAGCCAATCATTCAATCCCTAGGAAGGAAAGCCCTGGCCGCAGTCTGCGCGTTCATACTATCTGTGTCCTTTTATAGGGCACTACTAGAATTTGACGTCTTCCGGCGGCAATAGAACAACATCACTGATATAGGGATGTCTTTGGTAACGGAGTGTGTGAAGCCATATAGGTGAAAAGCGAGTCCCCAGTTGATGTGCCATCAGGGCTGAATACACGGGGTGTGGTTCATGGCGTCACCGTACACATTCGCAACTAGCCAGGAACATAAGGAAAACGGTCGCCTACCCCCAGCCTTTGTTGTGGATGACTCTGGCTCGCACAACGTTGGCTAAGTAATCCCCTAGTGCAAAGGAACTAAAAATATGAGCTCGACTTGACACTATGCGGTCAGATCCCGCGCGGACAGGCTACCTCCCCAATTCACGCGGTCTACGGTCACAGCTGTAGACCGCCCACATCGATCGGCAGGGTGGGTTTGTCATTTCCGGTGACTGGAAAATATCCATGTTTTTTGTTATACTTTGGGACCTTCCGTTGGAAGGCGCCATTATCTGGACCGGCATATTTGTAGGACTGAGTTAGCATGATACCCGACGGGTAGCACCACCCACGAACCTAGGGGCTCCTGAGGTACGTGACCACTCTCGAATAGCGTTCGAGTCTGTCGAGGGTCACTACGTGGGTTGGCCGAAATAGCATAGAGAGTTCCGTGGGCCACACTCACACAGAATGTTAGTTATAATAGAAAACCGGACGTAAATACTCATTGCCGGTCGCGCCTGGAGACATGGATAATGGCGATGAATACAGACACTCGACCATAGAAATACAGAAGCAGGCCCGAAATTTGGAACTATATCTTTCAGGTACGCAAGACGGGTACCATTTTCACCTTGTAACTAGTGGCATGACAGAGCAGTTGCGCGAGGGCTGTTCTGATCGCTTAGCGGCGCAGCCGACACGATGGATCAGATAGTGAGAAAACGATGACTAACCCCGACTGGTTGGGACCAGTTATCGTCGCGAGAACTGTTGAGAGCTACTATTATCCGACTGTTCTGGTTGTGCTTCTTGCGGACACCCCCATGGTTCTTGCTTGCCATAAACGATCTATGAATGGAGAGAACCGAACCGTCCACTCATTTGAGTAATTGGAGACGCAATAACAAGCAGTGAAAGCAGCGGTCTTGATTCGCAAAACACTATACTACAAGAGATAAACTTCGCGTCCATCATCGTTGGGGACCTACTACGTGGACTCTGCCTAGGAGGGCTCAAATTGGGCTAAGTATATATCGTTTCCTGCGACACCTTGCGCTTCCTGTTTCGCCGACTCTCGGTTGGATTAGCGTTAGGTGATTACTTACGGATCGGCGGGACCCGTTAGAGACCGACGCAGCTCTATCCTACCTTAGAGCTGCCTACTCAACTTGGAGCGGGGTAACTCTGATTCGCCTCCTATAAGAATTTGTAGTTACCAGCAGACATCGCTGATGTTGTGAAATAAGAACTCTCTCCCCGCGCGTACCGGTTCCCTAAACCAACGCAATTCAAACCTTGTTGACGACTCGATAGTGCCAGCCCCCATGCGAGAAAAGCATGATGTTAGGCAGCGGCCTGTTGCCGGATCTCAGAATAGCACGAAGCCCTATGCACTACCGTTCCACGCTCTCCCCACACTTCCATTTCGGTACGCTGTTCTCTGCCACTTGTTCCTGTTAGGAGGCGCAACCATGGTCAGCCCTTCTGTATGTCCGTCGACCTGTCTTTAGTAGTGCATAGGGTATTAGCGTGATGGGATTGCTCTTGAACCGCGGCATAGTTACTTACCACGATAGCCATTTATGGCTCTCCTTTACATAGTCGCCGCAGTCCATTGCTCGGGGTTGGTGACAGCATGCAGTTTGGGCTTCATTCGTCACCAGACTAGGCATTATCTGTTTTATTTCGTTGGTGGGTCTATGCCGAACTTATCCGATGGCCCTAAATCTTGTTCCGAGTGACTGGGGATGTAATAACTGTTCCGACGGTCTAAGCTAGCCATTTTGTACTTTATCGGACCGTAAGTATTGGGAACGTCGACTAGTGTTCATAGTAGCATTAGTTTCTTTAACTGTTTGCAAGCCGTCTACTTCGCCCCCCAGCACCTCGCAGCTTGCACGATCTACTGCCGTGGAGGAGGCGATTCAACTTTCTTGTGGGGCCCTCTTGCTCGATTCCCATCTAGACGCTGAAATGAATCTACGTTGCCCTGCGGGTCTACGTAACATAGAACTGGCAGGCACCACATACGTAAAACCCGACGCTAAGACTTCTTTTTTGACAACTACTACTGTGCTTGTTTTGTCTTATTAGTACTTGCAGAGTACCGGTCGCACCATCAGTGTTAGAACACGTGATGCCTCCTCACTAATATTTATGGCTGTTCCTAAAAAATAGGTATTTCCTGTCATACTTACATCAGGATTTGTCAACAAGCTGTCGACGAAAAGCACATCCGGTCAAAGATGATGCTGTCCCACGCCAGTTGCCCTAACAACCAGCTAATTGGTAGCGGGCTCTTAATTCGACGAATATTTGTAGTGCGATGTAGTCCTGATCACTGCAAGCTAGGAAATCATCGTTCAAGTGGCTAATTGGGGCCCGATCCCGAACCTGTCGAAAACGGTCTTCGCCCGTCGAAATTGCAACCCGTGGTCAAGACGTTGGTGCGTGTTTCGACTGCGTTAGTTTATTAGTCAGAGCTGCCGGGCCGACTTGGGATGTACGATGTTTTCTAGACCCTTCGTGAAACGAAACCGTATTCCTACGATTTCTTTGCTTCTGCATCCGGTAAGTTAACGCGACGTACCCTAACCTCCCCCTCTGAGCGTTACGACGACATTCGGATGATGACCGGTGGAGTTACGTGACGGGGAACATTGTGTGGGCTGAGCCAGCAGTATATCCGTCTTAGCGTGGGCAAGGAAGCTGGTGAAATGCAATCTATATTACATTTATATTACTTTCTTTCCGGTGGCATCCCACCAATCATGCACGAGTGTCTTGGGGACTAGTATCTGTATTCAGTCAGTTATACGCTCATCGCAGAATCGCTTCGACTAGCAATCTGGACCGTGCCCCAACACCCTCCTCCCCATGATAGGGCCGACTTGCTGTAAAGGTTTCGTACCCCGATTTGATACACATATTTAGTAAGCGGCGCCCCTTCTAATTCTGAGCCTTAGCTTTAGTACCTGGTGCTTTCCACCTATATCGTCATGCTTATATATGGGCTACGTGGTGCTAGGAAAAGTCCGCGATAATCAACGCCCGTGGTTGGGGCATAGAGATGCGCGCAGATTAGTTCAAAGTACGTTGCATTACTCTGAATTTTGGCGAGTCACGGACGAGGCGGTACAAGCCGTCCAGACGGCCAGTGCGAATGAGCCCTCGCTATCGAGATATCCGATGTGATTCACATGGGACGGATGTCGTGGCTGACTCCGTGAGTCTCGCATTGGTAGTGGAGGTATGACCTAATCAGGTACCGATGGGCCTTCTTTTTACTAGACGTTCGAGATCACGACACGTGGCTCTTGACGCGACCGACGAGGAACATCACGAGTCTCACTGTCCCCTAAAATTAATAGCCAGTCGTTAAGCTGAGGGTATTGACACGTCCTCAGTGAATTACTTTACTAGGCGAGAATCAACAAGGGACTGTTCGCTCGAAGAACCAAGATTGTATATTACTATAGCTCGTGTAGCTCGCTGGCGATCTCGGGAATTATAGGCATTGCCTGGCCTTTTCTTAGACCGGGTTGTCCGATCCTTCTTGTGCCGGTAGGGAATACGAGCTCGGATACCCGAGGACACAATTACACGCCGCCCTCTTGGTGTCACCCCTGATACGCCATACCTCACGACTCACCACTCGCGGCCCGATTTATATTTCCACTGTCGATCAGTAGCCAGGAGTGACATCGCCAGTAGGTTCCAAGTTACTTAGTTAAGCTGATTTGGGGGCTTAGTATTGTCGCTAGTAATGTCCCTTCGCTTCTTATTACGACAAGACTCTGTCAGTTGTGTCCGCTCAGGTACTCTAATCTACGTTTTGCTGTTGGACCCCTGGAGAGCAGGCAATCGACTATGACGGCATCCGGAGTCTTTTTGGTCGACCGTTGATGTGCCGAGACCGCAGAATGAAGAGGCGGGCAGTAGGCATACGCTAGGACAGCGCCGTGTAATTTATCGTATGGTCTGCAGGCATTATAGCAAGTTAAGCTCATAGGCTTTCGAGGATAGATAAGACATACAACGGCGCCAAGACCAGCTTATATACGTGCGCTCACATCTAATAGAACTCGGTCGTATGGCATGCTTCTTGTCTGTCTCGCCTACGTTTCTGTCTCAAATAATTTATTTTTCGACTCCTAACATCACTCGGTACGATTATACATCCTCAAAAGCAACATACGCGTATTACAATCTCTTTAGGGAGTACTAAGGGTCGGGCAAACGAGTTAGTCATCTGTAAGGGTAGATGTCAGCCTACCCCAGGGTTACGGCTGTACGGTGCTGTTGACATCACCAAGAAGTACCGAACGACTGTAATTAGTGCAACAAAATCCTAGGGATATGCGTTATGCCAGCCCAGGCAGAATGGTAGCTAGCTAGGTGCGGTGGTTTATTGTGCAGGTCAAGGTGGAAATTCAGACCCGACTTCGGTCACCGTTTTATACTCACTAGTTTCGAGTCCTCTCAAACCCACAATCTAATCCAAAGTACCGTCACAACTCATTGGAGTAAATGCGGTGCTAATACATAGCTGGGTATGGCCGGAATGTAGGTTCGCCCTTCATTACGGCACTGGCTCATTGTGTTTCTCGGGATGGGACCTCACTACTTTCCCTACATTATATGTGAATACGGGCCTTCGCAAGCTGAAAAGCCCATCGTGGTCAGTTGCCGTAATACGTCGGGCTCCGAGTTTATGGATTTTACTTGTCGACTGGGCTGCTTCCCCGAAACAATACGATCTGGAGTTGCCGGCGTGAGCAGGGAGATGAAGTGTGGGTAAGCATGTGCATCGTATAAGTCGACATGATTCCTCGTTAAACTGGCCTCGGCGTGTTAAGAAATGCGCTGCTGGGAAAAATTCGGGCATTCTGCTAGAAACAGCATCTCGTCGTGCCGGAGAGGATGGGGCAAATGACGCCACGATTGGTCTCCTTTAATCCATTCATCTTAAGACAACAGGAGGACTCCGAGTTGCAGTCAAAGCCGAGGGGGTTCAAACCGGCGTCCCCGCGTGCCACGGTTGAAGATTATGCTATTGACGCCGTACGTAGTTACCCCAGGCCCTCCTACACTGATGTTTTCTGGTCTAGAAACCCCCATCCTTAAGTAGATGGCGGATTCCCCCTCATGACGCAGGTCATAGCTGGCGGCCCACTCGAAGGATTGTTTCGTAATGGCCTGGTAGCCTGGAACTAGCTGACCCGTCGCCCCTGTATGGTCTGAAGTTGGAATGCATCTCACAAATTGACACTACCCACTACATGATTAGCCGGATTGGGATAGTTTTAACTCATGATTTGCCTTAATATGTCTCCGTCGCAGTATACAGGGAAGTGCAGCTGCAATTCTAAAGTATAGTTTTGTGAGATTCCCTAGCTCGTCGAATAGGCTTAAATAATGAATTACATTGGCGAATAATTGGGGGCGTGCTGGCGCCCACTAGCCTGAACCCACTAACTAATCTGTGTGACGCGCACCTTACCGATTGTATGTACACGGACCGTTGATTTGGTAACTGGAGCATCTACCTGCCGGACGAAGTTTTAGATGGGGTGCCGGAAAATTTGGCCTTTAACAAGGTTATTCTAACGTCGTAAGTAGGGGCTCTGACCGAGAACGACATAGCGGCGAGGAAGACTATGACTCGTCTTGGGGGCGCAGGAACCTACTGTGTGCGAATGTCGCTGCGGCTCCCAGGGTAACTGACGTTTATGGGTCCCTACGTAAACCAGGGACTGCATTCCCCTCCTATCTGAGAAACAATTCAAAGGCCGCACCTAGAATGTAGCGTGGTCCTTCCAATGGTTGGGTTTGGAAATAGATACTCGTTGCCTGTATTACGGGGAGTTACTTAAATATTAAGTATCGCCGTTACCTAGGCGGGTTGCGAGCTCTCGCACCACGCGATGTGAATTTAGCTAGAAGCGGATCCTGAGTGGAACCTCCGTAGATGGGGCTCTGTGACCCTATTCGTTCAGCTGCCATCCAACACCATTACGCATGCAATAAGGTCTATCACCCGTCCTTAACTGCTATAAATTAATCAATGTGTGGTGTCCGACTCACCTGGGTAGGGACAAAATGTCGCGCCTCATTTGCCCTTGAATTATCTGAAGGGATCGAGGGCGCCGAACTCTAAAGCCGCTCGATTGACAAATTTTATGGTCCGACCTCGGGAGAGGCACTCCGTCTAACGTCAGGAGAATGGCAAGTTTGCAACATCTTTTCGGTGATTAATCCAAGATGTTTGCGATCGCGGAAGCCCTTCAAGCAAGTCTTGGAGGAAATCGAGGACATGCCGGTCGGTGGGGGCTTCAGACCAGCATTATCATAGACCGCCACCCTTTCTTCGTACTAGGAGAATGGAACTATCCTTTTGGGCACGAATGACACGGTGAAAGCCGACTCTACTCAAGGGACTATAGCTACTCCCCCTTTGAGATTAAAAGTCCGCAGAGAGGGCCTAATCACTACTAGCCATATCCCAATTTTCGTTGCTAAACCGAATACAGTTATAGTACCTGCATTGAACCTTATAATGATGGCGTCACGGATATGTTCGTAGTCTCTCATAAATGGATAGACGTCCCTTAGAGGAGCGTCAGGATCGCGAACTGAGAAGCCATTCCACGTGGGATAAACTTCCCTCACCGGACAAGATCGAACCAACGTGCTCCGTAATCATTGAATTTTGCCCGACCAGAAGAAAGACTGACGGGGAACTTGGGAAGTCCATTATACAACTGGGCCTCCGGCTGTGCTCCGTGTATGTTCTCTAGCTATCTTTCTATTTGTTAGGGTATGCGGGGTGACCTTTATCAGTCTTACCAGAGTTTATAACATACGGGGATCAACTCAATTAACTTCGTAAAGCTTACTTGTGGCGGATTGGCGGATCACCTGGTGCGTGTTCAGTGCGCGACTCGCATTATTCGGGGCTCCCGTTCTTTTACCTGGGTACAAAGCCGCTATCTGTTCAAATGCCCAAGAATTCCTCGTGGTTGGTCCGTCGGCACTCACTCCGTAGCCAGGTACGTATCGGAGGTGGCCAATTAGGCTCTCATGAGCGTATTGACCCGTCATAAAGTCATAACCAAAGTTAATCTTCGGATGCACCCAAAGCGTACTATTTGAAGGGGGCGTAGTGACGCCCTCCTGTTGGTCTAAGCTAATCTAGGACTTATTTCCCAATATCAGGGGGTCACCTCTACCTGAGGTCCAAGCTCAGATGCGAAAGGAGGTTCTCGCACTTACTCCACGACCGATTGTAGCAGACGCCTGGCATAACGCACTTGTCAATACACTGAGACATGAATAGAGACGTCTGTGCAATTCCGTCCCTAGGTAGACGAATCTATACCAATTGGATCGGGTTGCCCTTGCCCTGAGTTCCGACGCCCGTTAGACTGTACGGCATGCAGATAATTAGATGCACCTAAACCGGTGCTCTTAGCACTGTTATGTTTGTAGCTATCCAAACCCGCCTCGTTGGCACTACAGCCGTAATTCCAAAGAGGCGTAGCCAATATGAAGGCAAGCTATAACTACCAAATTTAAGCGCTGATAAGTTGATCATTCAATAATCTCTCGATGTGGGTCGACCTGCCACCATATGAGTATGCAGGAAAGCGGCCTATGCTTGGTGTTAATGCGTGACGGGTCATCACGTCTTTCTAGTCAGAGACCACGACGCCACAAATCGGTGCATGCCGGCGTACGTGAGGAATACCAAATAGATTTCACGTTCTTGATACAGAAGGGAGGAGTGATGACGACCTTAGGCTACAATTTGATGTGATGCCGCTGGTTACCCTATGGGACCGTGGAGGTATGTCTAAAACCTTTTAACTAGCAAGGTCCAGCAGGGGGAATCTGCGGCGTTCAACTTTAAGACGCCCCTACATCCGCGAGTGGAAAGGACATACGGTGCAAAAGATTGAGGCGTTCAGGATAGATGTCAGCATGAAGGTCACACGAGCTTCGCGCAGGTCGGACATGACGATTCGTCCTTCAGTTTTTGTCGGCGTTAACTCACTTACTCACGGATAATATGCTATAGTCTTCTCTCTATACGTGCTCAACTTAGACTTCGCCTGCAAAGTGCGCGCGCATCATCCTTCAGAGAACCCTAACTCATTTTCATGCTGCATCGTAACTCCAAACCGGTGATGGATTGCTTGTATATAATCACGTGGACCCGCTCCTGTAAGGATAATACTAAGTCTATAGTAAATTACTGAGTATGGTTTTTAAATCGTAGGTCATCAAGTGTCTACACCACTGTGCGAACAGTGATATGTTACGTTGTCGGCGAAACTAGCAATTCACAGCAACATCCAGCGCTATTTACAGGCGTTACTCAGGTCATTTTGAAAAACTGGATTCTAAGACCTCCCGAGATCCTGTATCGAATCTGCTATACCCTAAGCTTGAGACATGCAGACCACGGTTCAACGGCTTGGACAGAACAATACACATTTGGCACGGTCCTAAGCACTTACATTATGATGAACAATACAAAATACACCGCGGTACCGCAACCCGTGATAAAAGCTTCAACCATTGGGACCAGCAAGAATCCTTTAAACGGTGTGGTCGGCTAGATGTTTGGCCAGAAATACCATGCGTGATCTCCAAGATGGGCGGCTGCTAAAACGTTCTATGCAGCCTTCCCTTATCCCTGTACCCTCCATAGGAGTGGAAGGAAGTAATCCAGTCGAAGATCAAGCGAGGGTCCTACGCCTGCCCCGGATTGGGGTAGGGGGAACGACCTGGCGAATCGTTCTCGATATTACAGTGTACGACCCCGCCCGGCATGATGCGCGTCAGCGCAAGGCAGCCGGGACGCGACTTCGAGTCCTGCACTACCTGTACGCCGTTTTCTCTATGTCACAACTTCAAGGTCTGTAGATAACTGCCTGGGTTCAGGTAAGGCGCCGTCGCCCTTCCTACTGCCTTAATAGCCTCGCTTGCGAGCCGTACTCATGGCATACGAGGATCCCCGTCGCTACACGGCAACCTGTGGATACTAACGTTGGACATCCCTTGGGCACCGGGATTCGTCTGAACATTGCAGATCTCAATTGGGTCGTGTGCGCTGAGTAGAACTGCGCTACGCCGTTCTCAGAGGATCATACAACCCGGTCTTCCATCGCTCCTCTGTTGCCCGCAATACGCGGAGATCTGCCCTAACATAGCAGAACTGCGGCCGAGGATATTTTTCGATGCTTCGGCCTATTGCAGTCAACTGCACTGCTCAAACTATGGGGCGCCCTCTACGCAACTATCCTATATGACGAGGACCCATTCTGTCTGTGCGCATGTAATCACGTTCTGCTGCATCGACGAGTGCAGCTTAGCCCCGATTTTAACTAAAAAGTCATCACTACCACACGACGACTATTCCGAAACGCATCTACCATGACACGTCGCGTACCTATTGTGTGTGATAGACGCCTTACAGAGGCTGCGCACGGGTTTGGACTGGGCCCGATCCGTAGCCAAGGCGGGGTCGTGAGCTTTCACATATCTCTCACCGTACTGGATTTTACTGTCGCTGTTAAATTGGGCGGCGCTGGATATCGACAATCTACCCAGCACGGATGTGGGAGATTCACGGTCATATCGAGAACTGTGCGGTGCAAGGGCGGTCAGAGCACCCGTGTTGGTGCAAATGCTTTCAATGCAGTGGTCGCTTACCGCTGACCCATAGAGAGCCTCGCGCAAGCACACTAAGCCTAGACCTCCGGATTATGGGCACAAATCCAAATCATCGGCAACCGCCAACTAGGGAGGTAGAATGTGGTCTGGAACGCTTCGGCTTGTGATTCATGGGAAACCCCACCTGCGTATGCCTACTTATAATTTTGATAGCGCAAGAACTAGACTAACACTTATCTGAAGTATTGCTGAAATGATGGCTTATTTACCGGGAAGAAGCAGCCTTCGGTTGAGCGGGTGATCCTGATACAATTCGCACATACCGGGTGGGGTCCTGTTAACGACTTTGGGGCAAGTACGTGTAATAACGTCCGCTTTCTCCGCAGTGGGGCAAGCAACCGGGTAAGAACTTTTGGAGTACCCATTATATGATCTTATTCTCGTCCGCAAAACTAAGATACTATTGGCTTGACACTATACGATGGAAGGGCTGGTCCACGCCCGGCTAATTGTCGGCTTACCTGAGCGCCGAAAATTCCTGTCGTCGGAAGATGGCAATCAGTTCAGGTACAGTGAAGTAAGTGACATTCATCTCCACGGGAAGGCGTGCCGTAGTGTGCGATGGGTAGGTTGATTAAATCTTCTAGGCGAATAGGCATGCATGTTTCGCCTGCTAGACACTGATAATCTTGTGGTGTCTTCCTATTTAGCAGGGATCATAAAGTCCATTCTGATTCATCATAACCAGTCATGGCTGATGTAAATCATGTCTAATCGGGTTTTTACACCGCATGAGGTAGTTAGACGTCACAAACTATTTTACATTGTACGGGCGCTGTCGAAGCCCCTGAAGTACAGCGTTGACTTTCCCGTAAAGTATCGACAGACGCCCTTTCTAAGTATTTTCGCTTCAGCGCGGGGCCTTATGCTGTGGTGTAGTCTTCATCACAATAGTGCGAAAAACTAATTTTAACCCAGTAGGGATATCTCGTTACGGCAGTCCCGCCGTGAACACGCGCATTGCGGGCCAGGCATTTTTGGTACCTAAACCACGGGCTGCAAACCACCTTTACAGTCATTATCCCTAGCTCCAGTACTCTGCAAATCCAATAAGACCTTCAAATAGTAAGAGGTGTCCACAGAGTCCTGCGGTTGCACGTAGAACTACTCTCCCTGTTGAGCCTAATCTAGGTGCTTTCCCGGGTAAAAGAAGAGTGTTGTCAGTCACCATTTGGAACAAACGAGCCTTGCGCGGGCATTGAACATATGGACTCATAACAGAGCAATCAGAAGCTCGTTGGTTGGAGTGTGGTAGGAGAGTGGTCCGGCCTCCTTGACCCTGCTCAATCGCCTCAAGCAAATTGTGGGCTCGTGTTGTTTGGTTCAAAGAATGACAGATGAACTCATATATCGCCGAGGCGCGCATGGACTTACTACCTAGTTGACCGCTCTGATGGTCTTGGGGGAATCCGTGTGCAGGCCCCGGAACCCCACCGATAACTAGACTAACAACCTCACGATGGCTTTTCGCTATAAGTCTCAGCACACGTCTCTCAGTTACTCGCGCCCAAGCTACGTTTGATGGGAGCCGATCCGATCCGCCGTACTTGCCTGTATTGATAATTAATCACTACCTTACTTACGATTAGCGGGGCTTTGGAATATACAGAGATACTCGTAAATCTACATTGGTTGGCCTGATTTGCCCGTCCAGCACCAAAGGCTAATTGAACCATCACCGCCCAGGGACTACGGGGAACTTTATCGGTCGACTGCCCTTTGTTCGAAGCAGCTGTGTAACACGGAGGGAGCACACCTGGGGCACTAAAGGCTAGCCGACGTAATACTAGTTGGACCCGTAATAATCTCAGGCCCTTACACGGACCTCACCTTTCTACAACACAAAATCCGTCTCTACATCGCAGCGTGGGACTGGTCTCGCAAATTGGGCCTCTTTTCCCTCATGGAGAAGGGGGAGGATCCTGCAAGTACTTTTTACGTCGCATACAGCCGACCTGTCTATTAGTCTGCGAGCTCCTAAAATTTCACCCGTGGTATACAGGGATTTCATATGGCTAACGAGGGAACCACCAGTGAAATGTAACTTCAGAGTTCGAGCGAAGAGACCTTACGATCCTGCATTCCTTTGTTGCATCAGCCGGCCCGTCCTTTTCATGATCGACTAATAAGCTGGACTGATTACCGAACGGTGCCTGACGCCCTAATGCAATTCTATCTTAGCCTTCTTATACTTGAATGAAGCGAGTGCGATCTTAGCTAAGTAGCTTTGGTCCTCAGCGTAATACATGGTTCGGCGAGACCACTTTAGGCTCCATCGCCCAAGACTGTTCCTCCGGTCCCATACACTTAGCCTCCGTGAGTACCTCAATAGCTGTTGCCATGGGTGCACGATAAGACAAATGGACGTGGGAGTGGAAACAAGTCCGAGAGATAATAGTTCTGATAAGAAAAGCTGTTCCTCAGTGCCAGTGAGTAAACTACTCTCCCTGTTCTTTCGCTCTTAGCTACATCCGAAGGTAAATACATTCCGAGCCTAAGCACGAAGGGAGAAGGTATTTCCCTTCAGAAATAGACAAACCACAGCGAAACGACACCGTAGGGGCAGGGTGACGTGTCACGCTATGCAGCCAAAATTAGAGAA
>NW_024705303.1:0-11637 GCF_018977255.1 Callorhinchus milii | reverse complement strand
GGTGGTGGTGGTGTTGCGCTGTGGCGTGTCGTCTACAGAAGCTGGACGTGCCTGACGTGCTGGCCATCCTGCGCACACAGAGGATGCTCATGGTGCAGACCATCACCCAGTACACGTTTGTCTACCAGGCTCTCATCCAGTTTCTGAGGAGCTCACGTCTCATCTGAGCCATCGCCACGATTCTCAGGCACGACCAATGGGGGGCGGGGGGGGGCGATGTCTCGGAGGGGTGGTCCAAGCCGTGTGCGGCATGGGAACTCCGTATGTGCATTGAACAGTTTTCGTGAAAGGCCACGGCCGCCCAGAGGCACCGCGTTGGGCGCTCACGCAGTGGCGGCGGGCGTCACGTCGGCGGCCGTGAGACCGTTTGACGACGAGCTCACGGATCGCCCAGAAATCTTCGGATGAGGCCAATTTTCGGCCTCCTGTGCAATTTCCGAAAGACAACACTTCACGAAGGCCTCGAAAGAAAATGTGTTCACGGTTTCGGCTAAAAAACATCTGAATGTTTTTACACCACTGTTGTTCGTGTGTGTGCCTTGATTACAGCATGATCAAGAACCTGACGGCTTAGTACTGAAGAGTACTACACTGATTTAAAACAAAACTCCACCATTTCAATGCTTATTTAGCCCTGCTGCGTGTTGGAGATTGTGCCAGAAGCCCCAAAAACATTCACATGTAAATGATCCCACATGCTCGTCAATGGTGCTGCAGCAATTTTTCAAGTACTCAGAAAATGCAAACGCTCTCATCATGGATACAATATTTCCAGCAATATGAAAGTATGGCGGTAAGAGGGGAATATTGAGAACCTGAGTGATGTCAACAGTGTGTCGCCCGTTGTATAAAAGAAACAAAACACTGTGAACCATTGTTCAACTCGGCTCATGCAGCTGGCCTGGATTGACTGCTTCAAGTAAATGTGCTTAAGAATGCCCAGTATTTATACAGTCGTTTTGTGTGTATGTGTACCACATTCAAACTCTTTGGTGTACATAAAATGTAAACCCTCCGCCCCTTTTTAACACGTGTTGATATGTACAGTCCTTTGTTTACTTGTCCAAGCGTATATGTATTTTGTTACTGTAGTTTTTCAGAGTTTCCTCTTAGCTGCGGTTTTTTTAATCCCTTGTACAATATCCCTGGTTTTTTTCTAACAAAGGCCAACCCTTGTTCATAACCAATCTGCCTTACTGGATGTGCTCAGCACTCTGCCTTAAAAGAAGGAACACATGCTAATGGCTAAGCAACAGTTTATTTCTTACAATGGATTTACTGTATTTAAAATGCGACGAAAGAATGTGTCGGGAATTGAATAATATTGGTTTAATATGCTTTGTGCACTCATAACACATTCTGTCAAACTTGCATTAATGTACTCTTACTACAGCATTCATATTTATAGCAAAATAACGTTAAAGAGAACTCATGGGCGTGCAGATGAAATATATAAATTGGTGGGTAAGTTGCAACGATTCGATTTTATGAAGCCAAGCACATGATCTACATCAAATGAATTCACATTTTAACAAACTCGCATTAATTCTCGATGTATTTTAGAGTATTTTGGCTGGTCACAGCTCAGGTGAATGTACAATATTTCGTAATTTAATTCACCGATAATTTTATATATATATTTAGTGTCAAAACATTTCTAGCCACTGTCCAGCAGTACTTAAAAAAGCAACTAAAATGTTGACCAACATACATATTGCTTTATGTTATTCCTCACACCAGTTCATCATGATATCGTCAAGGTTTCATTCATTGTCTGAAATGAGTATGATATTCATCAGAAACTGTCAGCTTTCGGAAGTAGAGATTTGTTGTGAAATGTGTGTGCAGTGACCATGAGAAAAGTTGAATTTGTGGGCTGGATGGAATGCATTGTCCAGATAGTTCCTTGTCTGATTTGCTTCACCAGAATGTTATGTACGGACCATGGCCGACTTTCCCACAGTGCGTATTGGCAAATAAAACACTGTTGCTCAATGTCAATAAATGTTATGACCGAATGATTAAAATATCAGATTACCTGTCCAGTGGACAGTGGCACCTGGATATCTGTAACCTGGGAAATGGTTGTCCTTTAAAAAATTATGTCTTATCGTCGTACCTCACCTCTGTTGCCCCCCCCCCTCACTCCTCTATTCCCATAGGGTAAGATTTTAGGCAAATGTAAAAAAGCAGTGGAAATAATATTGTACATAGGATCTTTGTTTTATGTTTTAACAGATTTTGTGCACTTTTACGAGAATTATCATTTTATGTACTTGCCTTTTATGTTTATTCCAGCAGGTTATACATAAATATAGTTTTTGTATAATATTTTTTTAAATTCTGGTTGTCAATCTGGACAACCGTAACATTTTGCAGGATAACCGGTTTATTTCTCATGCAGTTGTGGGCGTCTATCCCATATACATTTGTGTCACGCCATGCTGTATAACAAGTAACAAACACCATTTACGTGTTTAGGTTAATGTAAAGGACCTGTGTGCTTTGAGCAAAACCTCCAAAATGATCCTGCCAGCAAGCAATGGATGAATATGCTTGGCATGGACAACCGATTTCATAAAGGTGACACTAAGTAGACCCGATCAGTCATAATTACTCAACAGTGAACATTAATGATTGTGCATGCTTTTAGTTTTAACTAATATATGTAAAAAAAATTCTAAACTGGTTGAACAAGGTAAACATTGAAAAACTGTCTTACACAGACAACATCAAAAGGTTGTGCAAAAACGTGGTTGTGTGTTTCCAATGTGTTGATCTGTTGCCCGTTTTAAGTTTTTCAAATTGAGGACATTTCAGAGGGCATGCCACGGGCCTGACGCGACGTGGCGGGAAGTGCAATAGCAGGTTCAAGGTGGCTTCTTCAGACGCGAATGTCAAATTAGATGGTCTACAAGATGGACATCTGATTTTGGATGGTGTTCTAACATCCAAATGTTGTGGAAATGGATAAGTGGTCAGCGCATAATGAAAATTAATTTGGTGCATATATGTTCAGAGAGCACAACAATACTGCCCCTAGCTAATTGTTGTGCCATAAGGCAGTCTACAATGCTGCCACTCATTGTTGTACCTCAGCTCCATGTAAACCCAGTGAAGTGGTCCTCGCTCGATTTTTAAAGCTTCCACGTCCAGTGAAGCCAATCAACGTAATGAAAGCGTATCGAATAATCCAGCATCTTGTGAATAACTTGGGCAGGTTGGATGTTGCATTTTAAAAAATGAAATATGAAGTGTTCTTAGATCATTTGCTGGGTCTAAACGGAGTCTGGGAATGGGCCCCTCTGATACCTTTCAACTTGACCGTGTGTCTTGGTATATTGTTGCTGTATGCACATTCCTTTATCATGTTTGGATGTACTCAGACGCTTTTGTGTCACTCATGTTTGCCTTGGTCATAGCCTGCCTTCCCCGCTACACAAAATGGAATGATCAAAAACAGGTACACACAATACTGGTACAGACAATAGGCCATATGGTACATTTGAAATGTGTAAATTACAAGACACAATTGACGAGATGAACTCTCCTTTAACAGCAATTATGCGTCTCCTGTTAAGACTGGGTAGTATCGGTGAGCACTGTCCAAATGCTCAATGTATCGGTGTCCTGTACTAGGAGAGGGAAACTTGCCAAGATCTTCATTTCCGTTTGTTCAGGGGTAGCAAGGGACAACTTGACTCGAAGAGGGTTGACATGAAAAAAGTTATTAAACACCCAATCTTAAGGGACGCATTATAACACGTGTACATATGTATCATCAGTACTGTATATGGTGTGTTGCAAATCATCCTCATCGAAGGCCAGCAGCATCTGTACTCATTATAGCCCACACGTGTTGCTGTTGAACAAAATGTATTTTTTGTGCATGGACATTACTTTTAGGCCATGCTGTGATATAGCATCTACCATTCAAGCTACGGCACTTACACGTGATCATGTCGTGTTATGAGTATTGCTTTCGTTGTAATATAACTTATTTACTGCATTTGTTATTGGTTGTTATCTCCCTATGCGTACAATGATATGTTTTTAAATTTGGAGCTTAACCATCTTGCAAAAAAAACACTATTCATCAACAATGTGTGCCTCTTTTCTTACGTCCGTGGAATGGCTTGATTGTGCCTTTTAATTTAGTTTGACAGCATAAGCGGAATTTTCTCGACTTTCTGTCATCATTTTTGCCTGACATGGACTTGAATACGCACGCCTCTAATCAAAGCGCTGTGCAGGCAGCGAGGTTGGATCGCACACATGTTGTGAAACTCCCTTCCCGTGGGCGACGAGGTGCCTAACGCTTGCTCGCCAGGAGAAGCCAGTACAGCAAGTGTACCGATCGCCAGCTGTTTCCATCTGTACAGGGATGTTGTTGCCCCCTTGTGACTCGGTGTCTCCTTCCTAAATAAGTACGTAACTTATAAATACAATTATTAACAATAAACGTCCGTGTGTAACTTGTTAGGAATTGGAGAAGAAAAAAACTGCAGAGTAATCTGACTTTTTTAAATATCAATGTTTATTCGACGAGCTGGCAAGAATTTAATCCACAAACTATCCTTTGTAAAGTCGGTGATATGAGCAAAACATTTGTTTTCCTGTGGGCAGTCTCAAAATTGATGCACCCATACACTTCTGTGTAAATCCACTCTGATGAAATATGAAAGTTGCACATTGGACATGTCTTGTGTTTTTAAAAGAACAAGGAATGCACCAGTTACGTGAGATGAATGCTTCCCACAGCAGGACCTCAATCGGAAGGAGCATGGCAATGCTTCGATTAAACACCCAGTTCAAAAAAATGGAGTTGAATTAGATTAATGGTGTGTGCGTCGAACTTATTTTGCAGCGTGTGGAGCCAACCGTGCTAATCGGAGGTGCGATTAGTCCATTACCTTCCACTTGCCAAGCATAGCTCGATCACTTCTACATCAAAATACCATGAGGAAACTATACATGCAACTGCCATGTAAAGCGATTATCTTAGGATTAATAATAGAGCTTGGGATATCTGTTTGAGTAATTTATTATGCTACCGTATATTGGTGTGATGAATTAGAATTATTAGATTCCTCGAATAGCTCCGAAATAGTTTGGGGGGGGGGGCGGAACAAACTGTTATCACGTGTTGCTGCATGGGAGATGATGGGCTTCCACTGGTGATGCCATCGTCAGCCGCGTCTCGCTGGGCGTGGCTTGTTGGGGGTTTCCAGCTTTCGAGAGGCACCATGTGAGAGTGGCCGCCATTTTTATGAAATCGACCAAAAAAGGTAGTCAAATCTCCCCAGCTCTGATAATTGCGCAACGATGATAGTGAAGAAGATGATAGTGCTATGAAGTGTTGCTCTTCTTGGATTTCACGGCTGTTCTCAGCTCCTCGATGAATGGATGATCTTTGCCATGGGTGACTTCCATTATCGCCAGAGCCTGTGATGAACAGTATATGCACAGGACACAATCGTTTTTAACAGCAGTTGTCAGACTCGGGCCAACTTTGTCCAACTTTGTGACATCATTGTCATGGTCAAAGGCTAGTCTACATTATAGACTGCCAGTACACTCACCCAGCTTAATAACCATTGCTACAGTCTATATTATAGACTGCTACTACACTCACCTAACTTAACCAGGCTGCAGTCTCCATTATAGATTGCCACTCACTCTGATTAGGAACCAGGCTACAGTCGACAGTGGTTTAAAAAAAATATGTTTTTCCCTTTATTTTTGATTATTTTTCTATCTACGTGACTTTACCGAAAGAATCAAAATATGTTCGATCGCTTTATGTACATTAAGGGCATGCAATTGCACATCGTTACTAAGAGTGGGTCAAGAGAATGTTACATCATGGGACATCCTTTGCCAGTACCAAAATATGAGAATAGGTTTTCCCCTTTTTTCTGGCAACAAAACATGTATTCTCTTTCTACGCGACTTTAACGAAATAACCACAAAGTAATTCCTGCAGTCACGAAAGCTCCAAATCCGGTGTTAATGTGTTTTAACATCTTAACACCTGTTTTGTTGCCAGAAAAAAGGGGAAAACCTATTCCTAGAATAATGTTATTTTCACATTTCAAACTATCTTTATAATGTAGAAAATGCATGACCAAATTTGTGCGTGTTTTTTTTACAAATATAACCACACCAAATGTAGATCATGACGTATCACTGTAGCTGCTCTGCCTTCATACGTGCTGTTAAAAATGTCATGATACTTCCCATAAAGGCCTTGGTGAGCTTGCATGAACATTCGTGTAAACTGAATCTATCTGTGGATTAGATCCACCGATTAAGGAAATGTGTGCAATAGCACACGAGCCAATTTGAGTTTTTTTGCACGAAAAATGCTATAGGGTCAATACAAAATTTAATCCAAGCCATATATCTTTAAAACAGCATAGTTGTAAACAACATTTCAAAGTGAGCGGGCTCATTGTATCGTGTGGGTACTCCCACCATTTACAGAATGTCTGGCCAGTGTGAAAGGTTAGGCCAATTATCTGCGAGAGAGACTCTCCGAGTTATCTTTAGTGGAGACCATTTCACCAGCAGTGGTGTGAGCAAGCAATTGCAGAGCTGCACCTTTACAATGTGTTTCACATTGTCGCGAATGATGTCTGCACGTGGCAACCTTGCCTTGCTGAAGGACTTGGCTGCTGCACTTGTGTGATCCAGGTTGCTCTGAAGTTGGGCAATCTTGAGCCATAACGAGGCCACGTTCAGCGAGAGACGTGGGTACAGTTTACTGTGGAGAGCGGTAAGAGAGTAACACAATTCCTCACGGCTAAATGAAGGTGTACATGGGTGACTTGTTAATTGTGCGGCTCGCGTGCAATCTCTATAAGACTCGAGCTACGCACCACTCCCGCCGACGTCAATCACCCGCCTCGCATTCCACACCGCCACCTTTCACTTCAAATGTTCATTGTGCAACCCATGGAAATAGCAATACCTACAGCGGTCCTACCTTCACAGAGAAACCTAAAAGATGTTTGACAATAGTTTGAATATGACCACCCTATGTCTGAGGGCACCTGGGAAAGGCATTCTTTCTAGCCAATAGCACACCAGCCTTCAAGCTCCGTGATGTACAGAGCCATCGCTACTGGGTATCATTGGTGCACCGACAAAATGCTGTTTCTCAAAGTCAAAGTGAAACCTGTTAAATAAGGCACTCGATATAGCATGGCGGCAGCAGCAGTTAATATCATTCGTAAATAACCAGTCACCGTGGACCTGTGATGTAACCGGTACCTGTTGGAACCATTTGCGAGTCGGACACCGCCAGCTTGCCAAGCGCCTGGTTACTCTCCTGGAGGCCAGACGGCTATTGCGGCGGGCGTCTCAAGACGGCCGACGGAGTGTGTGTGTATGTTGACCTTTTTTAGTGTACGTTCAAACTATTTTGTATGTATGCATGTTGAACTTCTTTCGTACCGTACGTAGCCAACCGTGCTAATGGTAGGTGCGAGGGAACGAACTAAACGCAGTTCTAAAGAAACGAATAACCCAAAGTGTAGCCCTGCTAACGGAAGCGAATTGTCCCGAATTGAATATGGGTGTCTCCGTAGCTCACCAGTACGGCTTGATGACCTGCAGGCCGTAGTCCAGTGCCCTCTCCCACTGCTCGACGAAGAGACAGACGCCCATGGCCTGGTAGGCCATGTGGAGCAGGTACACGTTGCTCTCCGACAGGACGCTGCGCTGCTTCTCCAGGCACTGCTCGCACATCTCGAGCAGCTCCGTGCCAGCTGAGGACCCGGCCCGTCAAGGTTCAAGTCCACTCACAGGGCAGGCCACGGTGGCGAGGTGGTGATGTTAACTACTTCACGAGGTCGACAGGAGGTCGTGGGGTCGATCCCGACCCTGAAGCGCGTGTCTATTTAGAGTTTTCATGTTTTCCCCGTGGTTGCGTGGATTTTTCTCCATGTCCTCCGTTTTTCCCTCCACATTTAGAATCAACGTGCGTTTTGGAGTAGTTGGTTGCTATGCATGTCCACATGATAAGCCACTTGCTGGAGTGAGCAGGCATTTGCTGTGTCTGCGCCACGGTTGTGTGAATTCGCGCCCGTTGTAAATGTGTTTATCCGACAATGTGGACACTTTAAAGTCTCGTCTTGAAACCACATCTTTGTAAGTCGGTTTATTCTATTTAGCTTCTCTGTCTCTCTTGGCCTATCATTATTCTTACAAGGCGCCTTGACACGTTCGGTGCCTTACAAATAAATGTTAATAATTATTACTTCATTGGGCTGTCATTTGTGGCCAGGTCGCTTCTGAAAAAGAGCGAAATAGCTCAGTGGGCCTTACCTGGTAAAATAAAAAGAAAAAAATTGGTGGAAAAATTTAATTCAGACATCGCCCAGTGCACTTCTTGTTTATATTGCTTAGTCTCTTGACCGTGACTCTTACTCGGGTTGCCACTTGTCCTGGTTCTCCAGGATCCTTCTGTTGTTGAAGTAGCGGTCTTAAAAAAATTATACGTCTTCCCAGGATGAAGGTTTCGGTTTTTTTTTCGCCAGAAATGTAATAATACCCACTCAAGACGATGCATAAGAATGTAGTTCTCCCCGCTTCCGAGAATTGATTAGATCTTTTGACGATAATAGGCTTATCTTCCTTCATGCCAACAGAACAAGAATGAGTTCGCAGCATACAAACGACGGAGTAAACCCCGCACAAAACGAGAATCGGTTATTTAATTGAAATTACTCGTGATTTTTTTGTTGCGTTTGAGGGGCGTAAATCGTTACTCGCCAATGTTTAGTTTCTGGAGCCGTAAATCCGCTCGTAATTCGTGTGGGCGACAAAACCCTGCGATGAAACAGCTTGGAAGCACACACTTGCTGAAATGTACTCATGTCGGCAGCAGAGGGTGCTGTCTGGGTTTTGAATGACGCGCACCATGAAACCATCAGAGCCCCTGTTGGCTGAAGGCCCTATCTCAATAGCGGTGTCAGTGGCACTGCCGGTCAGATATGACCACGTAACAGTGTTGTATGACCCTCATGCCAAGTGATGTGAATGCAATAAAAATAATTGTAAGATAGCTCTGATGTGTTCTTTTGGGTTGCACTGCGTGTTGTTCAGTGTGATGCCCGACGTTTCAGTCCAAGTATCGGGAAGCTTACTGAATTCAGTTCCCGAAGACGTTTAGCTCACGTGCTGGGACCTTATTAAATTCACTGCCAGCCCGTGGAGTGACCGCACCGCGCGCGGTGAACTTGTCCGACGTGACGTTCCCTTGCCAACCGCGGGGACTACCTTCCCGGAAACTGCCGTGGTTGGCAAAGCTGCGAATGGGGATGCTCAGGGGGCCTCAGGGGGCCTCAGGGGGCACGGGCAGCCTCGTCAAAGCCTAACCAAGTTGCCTGTCCCGACACTAAACACAAATAAAATACACAACATAGTGTGAGATGCTGGTAATGCAAAAAACGGTCCATCAATTTAAGAGCCACTCGTAGAGTTGCAATTATAAATTCCATTCATGAAATCCATTAAAAAGGAAGCAAATAAAAAACAGCAAAAATTATTCTCTTTGTGTTAATGTGTCGTTTCACCGGTTGTCAGCGCTTCATTTATGACACTTGTGGCTAATGGGTTTTAATTAGCCAATACAATGCATCATCCTGCTTACCATAACGAGTGCTCATAAACCAAAGATCTGTTCAGACATTGGCAGCTGAAAGTTACGAAAAAAACGCGAATCAATGCAGAGCGCCGTGTCTACATTGAGCCTTCGCCTGTTGTGTTGTGTCCGCCTGTTGTGTCCGCCTGTTGTGCTGTGTCCGCCTGTTGTGTTGTGTGCGCCTGTTGTGTTGTGTCCGCCTGTTGTGTCCGCCTGTTGTGTTACAAGGACACACACACAATGGCCATTCACAATTCATATTATATTAGAAAATGTTTTTCTGGTTGGATTCCTGTCTGCCTGCGTGTCACGTGGGGTCGTGTGGCTGCTCGGTGGTGACGTCAACCCGCATCGAGCCCGGTCCGTGCGCCGCACTGACGTCATTGCGCCCCTCCACCCCGACCACGGATTGAGTGCACGCACATGGAGCAGAGAGATAGATCAGGGAGATAGATCAGGGAGATAGATCAGGGAGATAGAGGCAGAGAGATAGAGGCGGAGAGGGACGGAGAGAAGGAGGGCTGGGAGAGAGTGAGAGGGCATGAAACGGAGAGGAAAGAGAGAGCCAAACGGGTAGAGGAGAGCAAAGGAAAGTGACAGGCAGTGGGAGGGAGTCTTGGGGAGAGGCGAAAGAGATTGAGATGGGAAAGGGAGAGGTGGGAATAAGGAGATTGAGGGTGAGAGGCGAGAGAGAGAAGCAGGGAGAGAGACGGGGAGGGAAGTGGGAGAGATCCTGGGGAGGCAGGAGAGGAATGCAGAGGTCGAGGTAGAGGATGGACCAGAGGAAGAGAGGAACGAAGACAAAGCGATTCATAGAGTACATGGAGATGCAGTGTTTCCAGTGCAGAGAAGGCAATAGAAAGGAGGAGAGGATACAGGGCTGTATAAAAGATTGAAATAAGTTTTGCTGGCTGGCTGGAAAGGATGGACGGACGGTCACGACCAATTGACATGCGGTTTACTATTTAAAAACAAACAACCACGGAACTTCTCTATTTCTCCTGTTTGGTAATTCATCAAGAATACATAGCTACCTGCCAGAACATATGCTTCTAAATGCTGTGTTTGTATTTCAAGACTTTGGGCAAAATTGTGGCCAGTGCCTCTGCTCAAATACCACGCACATTTTATTCTTGATTTATGCAATGGGGTACCATTTCAGTATTTCCTAAACTTTAGCACCTGCCAAGTATTATTTCAATGTGGCCATAAATTACAGATGGCAAAGCCTTCCACAGCAGTCTGCATCCTATAGGGTGGCTTGAACAACACAGAAAAATAGAAATCCCCCCCAAAAAAATCAAACAAAATTGTAAAATATATATCTTCTTAAAAGGTGAAAAACTGCAAGAATTCCACGAGTAATTCCACACACGTGTGGCCCCAGTAGAAGCCCGTGTGCACAGTCAGGTGTGTGTGTGCGCGCGGTGTTTATGGAGAGTTTTGTTTCATAAAAGGAGTTTTTTTTGTAATCCTTGAACCCAGTCACCCAGAAGTTCCCGCTACAAAAATCCCGACAGATGCGAGCAGCATCGTTCTTCATTCTTATTTTCATCATTTTTGAGTGGAATGTTTTATGAATGTAAAAGTAGAATTATAACTGTATAATTATCATTGTATAATAATAACTGTATAATTATAATTATATAATTATAATTGTATAATTGTATAATTATAATTGTATAATTATTCGCCCATGCGACTTATGGCAGGTATCCATTGCAGAGAGACCTATGGAATCCCCTCTGGTAATTTGGCCTACTCTTCCACGCCAGCCACATTGTTGGTAGAGGTCGGGTATCCACACTGTCCTCCACCACTAGTCATATGCCCGTCAAACGTAGTGTACCCCTGTATATTGTATATGCACTTATTAAAAATAGATATGCATAAGAATGTACAAATATAATTAAATGTTTAATATTTTGTGGGTCCACCTTCCTCATTCCTTCATGAATATGGTCCCTTCTCAATGCTCTCCTGAACTC
>NW_024705302.1:14504-55597 GCF_018977255.1 Callorhinchus milii | reverse complement strand
GACGCTCTCTCTGTCTCCGTGTCCTTTATTTGGGTTCTTATGCTTTTCCCTCACGGCACTCCCCTAGATACTCTTCGTTCGGCAGCCCCAGGTTGCTGTCGCTCACATAGCCACTTTCCCTCCTAGCAGCCCGCTGCTGAACTCCTCGTGCAGACCTTCGCTGCTCAACTCCCCTTTTTCAGACCCGCTGCTCTCTGCAGCCTCCTCGCTGCTCCTGCTGCTCGGGTCGGTCACCGTTGGCCGACGGAGCCGAACCTCGTGGTCCGGGTATGTGGCGATCTCGCCACTCTCTCTCTCACCTCCGCCTTGCGTGGCCTCACCCTTTCCTAGTCTCCGATCACTCCCCCTCCTCTTCCGGTTTCTCCCCTTATAGCCCTGAACCCCCTCTCCCACGTGACGTAACTCCTCCCCCCATGACGTCACTTCCGGGAGGTCGTTTATGCCCGCATTACACAAGGAAAGCCCCACCTCGGCGCGGGCTTCACTCAAAGAGTTGAGCACGAAGACAATACACCCACACACACAACACACAAATCGGGACTAATAATATTGCTCCAAAAGTGATCTTTGTTTCGAAAAGGGCCATTCTAAGGTGGTGCGTTAACTATTAGCTGATCATGGAAAACATTGTTCGGTCCATTGAGCTGCTTGAATATGGTCGTATAGAAGTATTTTAGTCAATCGGTTCGTTAATTGCATAGCTTTAGCAATACATTAATTGACGCTAAACATTTATTAGCATCGATGTTATGAATCTACACACTCACAGGAATACTATTGTGTTGAGATTTATTTCTTTTGATCACGGAATCTTGCCCACGGATCAATTCAAGCCCATTAGCCAATTGATAAGCATATATAAGGCAAACAGGCACACTGCCGCACACTATTGTTCCAGGGCATTTCGATCAATTGCATCATCTTACCAATGAATTCATTTGAAAACTACTTTGGCCTTGGGCACATGTTTCTTTACTACTGTTCGTATGAATACTGAAACAGATTCTTAAGGACTTTTTTCTATCAGCGTGTATGGTCGCTTTACTCTGAGGAATTAGCCGATTGTTCTGTTATCCAGTTAATAAACGTAACCATTGAGGGCTAATTGTACGCAGAGGCGTAGCTAGGATATTTTGCGCCCGGGGACGAACTATAAAATTGGCGCCCCCCCCCCCCCCCCATTTAATCACATTTTCCTATTACATCGAATAAGGAATAACAATTTAATTTTAATGAAACATTGTATTTAAGAAGCAAATTTATAGAAATTATATTACATGGCTCACTCAGTCACTGTCGTAGACTGGTTGACAGTCTACAAAAGATTATTTTTTCTTGATTTCACTGTCGCAAACTGGTCAATCACGTAATCAACATCTGTTTTTTCCAATGTTTCTCTTTCAACGCTAAGAAGAGCAAGATCGCTGAGACGATCTTGTCCCATTGAAGCACGCCAATACGACAAAATAAGTTTCAATTTGCTGAACGACCGCTCACAGCTTGCAATTGAAACTGCTATTGTTAATAAAATTTGCAGTGAAATTTGCAAATTCGGAAATATGTCGTCTCCATAAAACACAATAAAACCAAGAAGATCCAAAGGAGTTACTGGTAGAACTTCATTCCGGTTACTGAGCAGCATTTTGCAATCTCCAATTTCTGTGAAAAGTTCGTAGCCATTGATGTCGGTGTCATAGAAATTTCCAAAATCTGTGCAATTTCGACGAATTGCATCGACATCTGTGTCGGATAGAAGAGTTTTGACGTCCAGCAGAAATCCAAATTTTGTGTGCAGGTCTTTTAGTCGTAAAAACCGTGTTGACATCTCTGTTGAAGTCGATAAAATACGCTCTTCATAACGCGCACAATTTCTTCTTCTGCTGAAAGTCCTGCATCTCTTGCCAGTTCTCCTGGCATCTTCCGACGTCGCCTAATTCTTCTGTCCACATCGATCCCCCAGGCTGTGCATCTTGTTTTGGCGTTTTCTACAGCAACTTGGCTCAAATCATCACGAAGCTTGACAAATTCATGCTCCAAAGATTCAAGATCAGTTGCTGCTTGCTTAAAATTCATAGTAGGATCCTGTAAGCGCTTCTGAACACGAATTTTTTTTCCAAGAATGACATTCCAGAAATGTAATAAAACTATGAAGTAAAAATTGAATACGCATGCCTGCAACTGTTCTGCATCACTTCTGGTTTCAGGCGTCATAGTTACGTCCTCCGATAATTTGTCTAGCAGCCCTACTAGTTCATCCAGTCCTTCATAGATAGCTTTAACAGCTTGTGATCGTGCACTCCAGCGTGTTTCAGGCCGTCGTAGTTTCCGCCACCAAAAAACAGGCCAGTGACTAAGGCTGAAAGACTGCGCCTGTCTATTGTTTGGGACGTTCTTCCATGTAAGTTCTTAATAGGCGCGCGTACCAAAATGTAATTACATGACATGTAGGCTGTGTGTGGCGGGATATATAAACTTTTAGGTTGAGGTGTTGATTTGTGCTGTAGTTTCAGGCTGCCGCGCCCGCCGCAATAAGGTATAATGTAATGTTGTAAGCCTCATTTTGGCGCCCCTTTACCTTGGCGCCCAGGGACACATGTACCCCCCTAGCTACGCCTCTGATTGTACGGATCAATGAGTAGGACATTTCCAGGAGTACTGGAATGACAATTCTTAGCATAAGAGTTTGCATATTAGAGTGTTTTGTTTTAAGATATTAAAGTTACTTAACGTAGAAGAGTCTGAGTGTCCCTTCCTAAGTTCATGCGTAATAATCATAATTATAAGAACTGTATCCTGCGGTGAGATCTGAATTTTGAGATCTGACATAAACACACTAAAACATAATCGGTAAACGTTCAAGCGAGAAAGACTGTATTATATTCTTTAGGTCTTTCGGTAAAGTCACGTTGATAGGTTCAAAGAAAATAACAAAAACCTATCTACGTGACTTCACCGAAAGATCCAAAGAATATGAATTCCTGCAGTCACAAAAGCTTTAAATCAATCAATGTATTATCACGATTGGTAATACACCCGAGACAACGCAGCAGAGCCTAATTCGCATAATTATATACACTTGCATAACTTCATACAATTGCAATGTGAGGATATATCCGGGTTGCTGATGGATCACACCTCGTTACGATGATTGGCTCTACCGGTCCTGGCCCATAGCCGATGGGGGAAGTCTAGGGGCGTGGCCCTGACGTAATGGGAAGGTGACATCTGTAAGTAAGGATTGGATCTGCTGGCTTTAGCCACAGCCAATGGGGGGACGAGTCAGGGGCGCGGTCCTGGGAACGTACGATGGAGTCTAGAAGATTCCATAGAGGTTAACCAGGATTGGTGGAAAGGTACCACGTGACCTGGGTATTAAAAGGGGTGGAGATGGACAACACGTGGTCAGATCTGGAACGGAGGGTGAGGCCACGCTGGAGCGGGGTCCAGGCTGCCACGTGGCCGCGCGTGTCTCTCTCTCTCTCTTTCCCTCTCACGCTGTCTGTCAGCAGCGTGAAGGAGTAAGATAGGAGTGTTGTGAACAAAAGACAAATAAAGACCGGATTCCAGAAGTCGCTTCCACGACCTTTATTACATTGGTGACAGAAGTGCTTCTTGAGATCAAGCACCTCAAGAAAAGAAACCCACCGGATCCTCCATCGGATGAAGATGTCGAGGCGGATGAGGACGAGCTGCTGGGAGCCACGAGTCCTCTACCGCCGTCTGCCGCTCTCCCCGACACCACGCATCGACGACAGGCCGGCGAGGCGACGTCTCTGGCTGTGGACGAGGGGTGACGTCGGGTGGCGGAGCAGATAGAGTCGCTCCGTGCGATCCTGCTAAATCTTTCAATGGCGGTCGCGTCATCAGCGGCCCTCGGTCGGCCATGTGGAACTCACCCAAGGGCCGATGACCAAGATCTTCAGCGGGAAACGCCGTCCGCCATTACTCCTGCCGCGGAGTGAGAGGCCTCCATTTTGGGCGGGGCTGCTGCCACGCGGCCACCGGACGCCATCTTGACGGAGCCGCGTGCTGCGCGGGGAGCGGGATCTGACACGCCCAAGGCCTCGGATATTCACCGCGGCCATCGCCTTCCTCAAATTAAAGAATTTGTCACCGGGGGCGACTGATGCGCGTTCACGTGGCGGTTCGAGTCAGCCTTTCGGTCGGTGCGATGGACGGAGGCAGAAGCGCTGGAGGCTCTGCCCACGCTATTGGACGACGTCTCCTTGGCAGTCTTCCGCTCCATCTCGGCGAGTAAGAAAAAGACGCTGCGTGACGCTTCGCGGAAATGGCGGAGTTCTACGAGCCGCCGATGGCGGCTACCAGGAAATTCATGCAGTGGCGTCGAGGAGCGGATGAATCGCCCTTGGCCTACCGAGGGGCGCTGTTGGCGCTTGCCATGGTCAGCCGATCTCCTGGATCCTCTTATCCTTTCTAGAATGATTGAGTTGTCCCAGGAACTTAACATATCATTACCGGTGTGCGGCCACGAACCGCTAATGTCTCGATGGGCGGCGCGCTGTTTGGACGCCAAGTTCAACCTCAAACGCTGGGACCAGATGGCTGCATGGACGAGAGATCCTGAGATATACGGGCCACTGTTGGGATGGGCTCCACGTCGTGTCGTCCACGGCTCCAACGACTCCAACGACGACGAGGTGATGGCAGCTGTTCCTCGCTGGGTCCCGAAACGCTGCCGCGCGAGCAGCGTGACAGGGCCGGACGTCCACGAGCGGGGACCGATCGCCGGCGGCGGCAGCCACATGTTTTAAGTGTGGCCGACGAGGCCATTTCGCCCGGGATTACCGCTGCGACTTCAACCTCCTCAGCTCCCGTCGGGCCGACTTCCATCTCCTCCACCGGACACAGATCCACGGCACCCTCGGGCAAGTTGGTACATATCGCACACCCGGCAGGTCTTGACACATCACACATCCACTCGCACCCATGTTTGCACTCCTGAAGGGAATTGTGGGTCACCTGGGTCGATGTCACACTCTCAAGCTTTTTACACCTTGCCACTCACCGTTTCCACTCATGGACATGCTAATTTCTCTAACCCCTCCCTCTCTCCCCACCCCCGCCCCCCCTTTCTCTATTTAAGGCCTCGACACAGAGGCTTAGTTTCTCTTTGTGCCTATGTTTGCTCTCTCTCTATGTATCTCTGTGATATCTGTCTGCTTATATGTCTGTCTATGTTGCTGGTTCTGTGTTTAATCTATCTCTCAAATTTAGCATTCTCAGGAAGAACGTAATCAACCAGATAGGGTGTTGACTGTTATGTTATCCGACTCTCTGTTGTATTACATTACATTTCTAAGTATACTAGATTTGTGTTTTCTATTTAATTTATACCTGATGATGATTGCTTGTGTTGCAATCGAAACGTCGTATGCTAGTATGTAATTTAATTTATTATTTTATCTTTATACGTGACTTTACCAAAAGAACCAAAGAAGAATCATAGATTTTAATGGGGCCCGGGAGAGGAGTGCTTTTTTCAATCTCTCCGGGATCGCCTGGCCACCGCTCCGACACTCGACTACCCAGACTTTTCCCAGCCATTCATCCTTGACACGGATGCTAACGACATCGGCATAGGGGCCGTTTTGTCGCAACGGAAAGACGGGGTCGAGCGAGTGGTGGCATACGGCAGCAGGGTTGTCTCCTGCCGAGACGCGCTATTGCGTGACGCGATGGGAATTGCTGGTAATCGCCCATTTTGTTCGCCAGTACCGGCCGTACCTGTATGGAAGGAAATTCCTCGTGCGCACTGACCATGCTGCCTTGCAATATTCTTTGAAATTGGAACAACCGTCCGGTCAATTGGCTCGGTGGTTAGAATCGCTGCAGGAGTTTTCCTTCAATATCACGTACCGCAAGGGTACTTGCCATGGCAACGCGAACGCTCTCTCTAGGTTTTCCGCGACTCCTCCCTGCGCCTGTCTGATGGGTACGCACCGCTGTTCGGCGCTGCCTACCCCGCCCTGTCCGGTCATGGGGGCGATGTCAAAGGATGAAGGCCAGGATGTACCCCTTTGGCACGGACAATACGCTGCATTTTCCGCACTCGGTGTGGCTACGCGAGCAAGAGGCTGACGCCTCTTTGGCTCCACTGCGGGAATTGGTCGGGAAACCTAGATCTCATTTGGCAGGATGGAAATGGCAGTTGTTTTGGGGCCAGGCGGGATTACTAATGTGTACGGATGGGTTGTCGGTCCGTTCACTCCTGGTTGTGCCGACGTCCCTTCGCCACGATCTGATCCGCGCGCTGCACGCCGACAAGCTGATGCACCTTGGCGTGCAGAAAACATTGGCCGCGATGCAGCAGGATTTCTTTGGCCATGATTGTGCGAAGCGGAAACCACCACGTCAAAATTATGTCCCGCCCTACGATCGATCGAGGTGTCCCGTATTAATGAGCTGGTTGCTCTGGATATCCTGGGTCCGTTCCCTCCATCGACTAGGGGAAATAAATACCTTTTTGTCGGGGTCGAATACTTTTCTCGCTGGCCTATGGCCTGGCCTCTACCTGACCAAACGGCCTCATCCATCACCGAGGCTTTCTTGAATGGGTACGTCATGGATAAGGGAGCACCTGAAGGGCTGCTCACAGAACAAGGACGTAACTTCTCATCTGAATTGCTCAAAGGCGTGTGCTCTGCCTTGGGTACAAAGAAAATCCACACTTCCCCTTACCATCCGCAAACGGATGGCATGGTGGAACGATTTAACCGCACCCTTTCGGCCATGTTTTGCCACACAGTGAGTGAAAAACAAACCGATTGGGACTTGCACATACCGGGCGTCCTGGTGGCATACCGCATGGTTCCGCACACGTCCACAGGATATTCGCCATTTTTCCTGATGTATGGCCGTGAGAATGTACCACCGATTGATGTGCAACTTGGTGCAGTGGGGAAACAACCGTCCCCTTCCTTGCCTGACCACGTGCGGGACTCGCTTAAACGGGTTACGGAGGCGCGAGAGGCCGCCAGATGTGCGACGGCCCATACGCAGGCAAGGAACGAGATGTGTGTGCGTGTCAATCGCGAACTGACATGCCTTGGTCGGTGGGCGATATGGCATGGCTCCATTGCCCTCAGGTGCCAGTGGGTACGTCCCCTAAACTGCACAGGCCTTGGCGGGGGCCTGTGAGGCTGGTGGACATTCGGAATCCCCAGTGTTCGCATCCAGTACGGCCAACGTCGTTGGTATGTTCATTCGTCGCGGCTCAAGCCCTATGTTGACCCGCGTGCTGGCCCTTCATCCCTACTTGTGGACCTGCCGGGTCTGGCGTGCCAAATGTGCCACTTGTCTCGCCAATTGATCTCCAGCGGGGCTGTGTTCTACCCCCCGCAAACACACAGGTTTTGAAGGACGACGAGACCTCGGACGTTCCACCTCCAACGGGGCCTGTCCCAGACACAACAGAAACCGAAAATTCTTCTTCTCCACTGCAACCACCACCTGCTGAACAGTCGGCGAGGCAACCATGCGCGAGGGGAAGAGAGGGTCCGGCGTCGCGTACGCGGTCGAAGTCTCTCCCAATTTGCTAATACTGTTGTCCTTGCGGTCTGTCGCCCCGGTGTTACTGCGCAACAGGGGCGCCCCTAATGTATGTCGGTTGTTTTAATTCCTCTGCGCGTTGGCGCCTATTCCCCTTACCTTGTTAATGCATCATGGACGCCCTAAGATGTTATTCAAAGGGATTCGGGCTGTCACTCATTTCCCATCCGAGACGGCTGACTTTTTACACGGGGGGGGGGGGGGGCGGTGGGGGGTGATGTAATGTGAGGATATATCCGGGTTGCTGATGGATCACACCTCGTTACGATGATTGGCTCGACGGTCCTGGCCCATAGCCAATGGGGGGAAGTCTAAGGGCGTGGCCCTGACGTAATGGGAAGGTGACATCTGTAAGAGAGGATTGGATCTGCTGGCTTTAGCCACAGCCAATGGGGGGACAAGTCAGGGGCGCGGTCCTGGGAACGTACGATGGAGTCGAGAAGATTCCATAGAGGTTAACCAGGATTGGTGAAAAGGTACCACGTGACCCGGGTATTAAAAGGGGTGGAGACAGACAACACGTGGTCAGATCTGGAACGGAGGGTGAGGCCACGCTGGAGCGGGTCCAGGCTGCCACGTGGCTGCAAGTGTCTCTCTCTCACGCTGTCAGCAGCGTGAAGGAGTAAGATAGGAGTGTTGTGAATGAAAGACAAATAAAGACCGGATTGCAGAAGTCGCTTCCACGACGTTTATTACACAATTACACCTTCATAATATTATCACGATTGGTAATACCCCAAGATAGAGCATAAATACATAATTAGCATAATTTCGAAACATTACGCATTTCAGTTTTCATTAAATTTTCATTATTTTTCAAGACCTAATATATACAACACTTGGAGCTTATTGGCTCTTGCTCATGGTTAATCATCTACCCAACCCACAGGTCCACAAATACTGGTCGCTCTTACTCTGCAAGTTAAACCCAGGAATTGAGTGTTCGACTTCACGTTCTTTTCATTAAAGGCTGTGACAAAGGTGAATCTATTGGAGCTTCATTGTCCCAAGCTTACACATCTACCGGGTCTCCATTTGACTTTGTAATTGTCTAAGAAGTCCACCCACACCTCCACTTCCACAAACTGCTGGGAGTTGCCTCCCTCTGCCTCACAGTCAGAAATCTCCTCCTGCTTCACGTTGCCACCCTCGATGTGAAGGTCCAATTTCGGAGTGACTCTTCATCTTCACAGTTTACCATCACTTTTTCGCTCTTCACCATCACTTCACATTTCATTTCTTTGCTCATCACTTTTCACATTTCACCTTCGCCTCTTCACATTTCACCTTCGCCTCTTCACATTTCACCTTGATACCTTTAAAAGTGTCCAAGCTGGGATTTAGTTCTGGTTTCATGAGGGATGGGCTGATTGCAGCACTTTGACTTTCACAAGCCGATTTCAGACTCCACTCCTTGGGGATCTTCTGATGATTGTATGTCCTCAGGTGTCTTTTAAGATTTGATGACTGTGCAAACGCCTTCCCGCACAGAGTGCACCTGAAGGGTTTCTCTCCCGTGTGTGTTCTCTGGTGGCAATTAAGACCTGATGGACATGAAAATGCCTTCTCACAGACAGTGCACTTGAAAGTTTCTCTTCCGTGTGTGTTCTCTGGTGTTGTTTAACATTTGATAAGTCTGCAAATGCCTTCCCGCACAAAGTGCACCTGAAGGGTTTCTCTACCGTGTGTGTTCTCTGGTGTGATACAAGATTATATGACTGTGAAAACGCCTTCCCACACACACTGCACTTGAAGGGTTTCTCTCCTGTGTGTATTCTCTGATGTTTTTTAAGACTTGCTGACCATGCAAATGACTTGTCACACAGAGTGCACCTAACGATTTTCTCTCCTGTGTGAGTTCTCTGGTGCTGTGTCAAATAGCCAGGACGATCCGTGCTGTATGCACACTGGTCGCATTGTTGCCTTTTTGTACCGCGCTGCGCTGAGCGCCTTTGCTCCATCAGACCAATTCTGCAGAGGAAGCGTCAGCTGCAGACAGAAAAAAGAGAATATCCACACCATCTACGTAAGTATCGAGGCACAGAGGAATACATATATACACAGTTACACATGACTGACACGTCTATACTTATTCATATGTTCATGATATAGTGAAAAATATTAGCAAATTCATCACACGGGCTGTTATGACAAACACTGAGAGGGCAAATGGTCATAAATATGCCTGGAAGCCCGAGTATCTTCAAAATGAATGTTAACCCAAAACTCCAAGCACACAATTTCGGTTGTCTGGCTAGAAAATGAATATTTATGAAAGCTAAATTCGGCTAACAAAGCAAAGAGTGTTGAAAATAATACCGTTTGAATTATGCAGAAAAGCATAAATTAATGTTCAATCGCAACTTAGAGGTGTGAAGCCAGGCTCAGATTTCCTTGAATGCTGGGATGACCAGATCTAACTTCAGCTGCATATGTGCCGTGTTAATTTCCTGTTTCCATTCTTATAAAAAGTTCCAGGGGAAAACAAAAATAAACTATTATTTTGATTTAACCTCCGTGTTCAAAAGAGTTAATATACTTTACACTGTCACACACTGGCATGGTAAAAAGATGGTGGTGTGTCCAGAACCATGCCTGGCCACCTTAATCTGCTCAGTATTAATGCTTCACTCACTTCACCAATGGAGGATAAATCAACATAGCCGAGACCCACAAGAAGTTACGTTTTAACTTATCAATTACGTTTGTTGTCGGAGATAATCAAACTCTAATTATTGATTTCATAATACAGGAACAAAATGTTTTTTTTGTTACACAGTGTAATAACTGCGCCACCGCTCCCCACATAAATAAACTCTTACAGATGTAGTGACATCGCGGGATGTCACTGTGTAGTGCCGGCCCTAGAGAAATATGGCGTGCGGTGTAACGACATCGCGGATACCACGATGGTGGGTGTAGTACCGGCCCTAGAGGGGATCGGTGAGCGCTGACTGATAGCGCAGGATGGCACCACGCTTGGCATGCAGTGCTGGCCCTACAGGATAGGGTGTGGGAGTGCCGGTTGTAGGAATGAGGTTACGACAGGCGATGGCACTCTGGTTGACCCGAGAGGGCACAAAGGGCCCAAAGTGGGCGCTCGGGGTGGTCACGTGGTCGGGGTCCAGATCCTGCTCGAGGATTCTGGAAGGTGGTCGTGGCCAAGGGCGGAGCCAGCCACACCGCAGAGAATATAAGCCGGGTCCCCCAGAGGGACCGGCGTTGTTGTTCAACCTGAAAAAACCTTCGTCTAAGTTCCACCAAGTCTACAACACGTGGAACTGGACCCGAGCCGTGGTCCCGGTCCGTAGCTCGTTACGTTGTAATTAGTGCAGTTAGCCTGGTGGTTACCACCACAGGTTGTTATTCTGCTAAGGGGCAGTAACACCGTGTGTTGGTGTTAAATAAATGTGTTGCCTCCAAGTGTGCGTCTGCGACTCAGTTGAACTCACGACACATACATTTCACATGAATGCCATGTAAGTGTGGATCACTTGTCAGCAGGTCATGGGAATGATCCAGGTGTCAAGGGATGAATGACTGAGATGATTGACAGATGCACCAGCTGTGCTTCCCCCTGTCTTGCTGCATTTTAGGCACCCAGCGTTCCACCCATTCAAGTGAGCATTGCTCCTCCGACCTCACTGTTGTTGCAGAGCAAATATCTCCAACTGCCCTGCAGCATATATCACGGGCCTCCTCCACAGAGGCCGATCATGACACTCCTGGTACCAGTCATCAGCAGGTCTGATCACCTCCACATCCTCCAATCTCTTTTCAAGCCAATGCCATGTGTGTTTAGCTCGTAACACCTGGACTAACAGAAGATGCTTGAGCATGCTGTCTGTTTATGCGGGATTCATGACCCAACCAATGCAGCTTGGCCTGCCAAAGAAACTCGCTGATTATGTTCTGTACTGATATTTTAGGGATCTGTAAGGTTCTAATACAATCTTGTTTGGTTCAATAGAGGGGATCATAGGCTGGCCAGTCTTAATTATAAGCCAGAACAGACAGTCCTTTAAGTAAGTTAATATTTTGCATCCACAGAGAAAGGAGTAATATCTGTGGCCAAGAAGACTCACAGCTTTGTTCGTTCGTTTATTTCTAAATCCTCTTGTCTTGGTGAGCGTTGTGGCGGCAGCACATTCAGTAGGGCAGTCCAGACCTTCGTTTCCCTGGTGACAGACTCTGGATCTTCCTGGGGAATTCCCAGGCGTTCCAAAGCCAGCCAAGAGACAATCCCACCAGAATGTCCTGGCCCGGGCCCCGGGGACTTCCCTCAGTGAGACGTGCCCGATAGAGTTCCAGGGGCAGTCTATTGGGGGGCCTCGTTACATATATTGTATATTGATATCACTCGTGGAATGAGGCCTGGTGGCTTGGTGACCCACGTAACCCATTTGGACCCAGCCTGGAATGGCTGCGTGGCACCGTCCTGTGCGCCCACCATCCACAGTACGAAGAGTGAGAGGCAGGTGCGATGCCAGTATGGCAGGGAGAGGGATGGTCTCAGACAGACTAGACCTTGGTGATGGACACTCACAGCTTTGTATGGTGCAAAAGTCCAGGCAGCTTCCACACAGTGTTACACAGTCTAATGAAAGAATGCTGCTCGACTAATTTTAAGTGAGACTTTGGCTGCCAAACCAGAGCTGGTCGTGAACACATTAACCAGGTATGGGAGCTCCTCCACCACTTGTAGAACTGCCTGATTACTCATGGAGAGTTGAGCAGGTAAAGTGTTGTATGAAATCAAATTCCCAGGCAGGTGATTTATTTTGTGGAACATACGAAAGGCCCCATTTCATGATGGAATTATCCAGCCACAGAACAAGATTCTCTAACCCCATCTCATTGAGTAGCCATTACCAGATCATCAGCAGATATAACATGGTTGACCAGGGAACGATCCCTTAACTATAACCAGGCATCGATGCGCTCATAATTTTAACCGTAACAAATGCTATTTATTTCTATGGCCATTGAGAGCTTCTCAAACGACAATTATATGAAGATGCTCTGTAATGTAATGCATGGGGCCAAAGTGAATTTCTGTCACAAGCCAAGTTGAACAGGAAATGACTCAGACTCCTGGTCACGCAACTTGAGACGGGCTTTCCCAAAATCATAAAAATCATCAAAGAATGTGAACAGAGGCAGAGACGTAAAAAACAAAGAACCCAAAGCCCCAAGCCTCTATATGGTACTATATGCCTTAATTACATCAATAAAGCAGAGATCTAGTTTTTGCTGAAAATCGGCACTCCTCAGCCCCTTGAATATCAGAGGTTACGATCTGGGAAAGTGCCTCGCAAAGCCAAAAGTGCGATATTCAATACTTAAGCCTTACCTAAATAATGGCATGAGGTAAAAGGAAAATAAAAAAAAACTAAACAATTGAAATTACCATTGAGAAACCATACACAAAAACACTTCCAAGACAAAACATGGGAAAATCTATATGAAGCAAACTTTGTGCATGTTAACTTTTTTGGGAACCAAATTGTGCCAACACTACCAGATGGCAAAACATCCAACATTGTCTATCCTGAAGCTCTCCAAGGGCAACGTATTTAAAAGCTGTCCTCATTATGAAACAAACAAGCCGTGCTATTGTATAACACAACCACAAAACCGTGACAATATACGCACATTTACAGACTTCATTTGCAGAATTCAATAATTGTAATAAAGCCAGCATGGCAAGACATTACTCTTAATGTTTGATTACTGAGACCTGAGCTAAGCCGGGAAACTTAGTTATTACTGGATACTATACTTCCGATAAAGTGTGTGCGTGAGTGGGGAGCGGTAGTGCAACGGTTAGCGTGCTGCACTATGAACCCAGTGAGCCGATTTATATTCCCACAGAGCCAAGCCACAACATTTGGCTGTCTGATGAAGCTGGTTGTAATTACTGTCAAAACGTTGTACTCAGATTGTAATTGTTGTGGCTTGGCTCTCCAACACACCGATATGCTGTACTAGTACACACACTACTATACACTCCACTATACACTACACTACACACTAGTGTTGTACTAGTGACGCATTGGCCACGTTCTGTTTACGTGATAAACCCTGACTAATTGGCTGTGTCGGGTGGTGGCGGGGTTAACGGCATATTTATTCATTTATGCGATGTATTATGGCTGTATATTTGGAGTTTGCGTGTCCTCTCTCCGTGGTCGCGTGGATTTTCCTCCGGATCCTGCGGTTTCCCTGCACATTTAGAGTCAACATCACCACGCGTTTAGAGTATTTGACCGATAAACATTTCCACACGTTGAAAAGCCCACTGCGTTGTGGGCAGGTCGCTTCTGAAAAAGAGCGGTGTAGCTCAAGTGGGCTATGCCTGGTGAAATAAAAAAAACATAGAAATATTTAAAGTAAAAAAAAGTTTCAAAGTAGTGAGCCAGTTGAAGACAAATTCAACTTAAGCTGAGAATTAAAGTAAATGCAATCAGACGAGGGCAGGAGGCAAGGCCCCGCATGGCTAGGCCCCGCGTTGTAATGTTTCATCCTGGACATCGATTCCATACTCGCTGCTACTCAATTGATATCCCTACGAGAGAGAGAAGGAGCCAGGCTCTACCTGGGTTCACAACAAAAACAACCACAACAACCACCACGATGTAAACTTCTCACAACGGATCTCCGTGCGCGACCGTGCGCGGAGCAGAAGCTTCCTGGTATGTCGTGACGTCATGCGGCAGCAGGTGACATGACGTCACTTGCGAGGTTCACACAATCCCCTCCCCGAGCGAGCAGCAGTGTAACTGAATAAATTATATTTCGATTTAAAGCTTTCGTTACTGCAGGGATTCATATTCTTGGTTCTTTTCGGTAAAATCACGTAAAAGGGAAAAATAAAATAATAAATACTAAATTCTCGACGTTTCGGCCACAACACAAGCAGCCGTCCTCAGATGAAGAAGAGAGCTGTGGAAAAACAGCGTCTCAATGAACGCTGCTAAGCTTGGCACCGTCTTTTCACCTGGGTGGGAGGAGCAGAGTGCCTTGACAAAGGAGTTTACATATCAAGAGGAATTTAGCATAGTAACGCTAAAGAACTGCAACTACCCGACTACCATACAATAAGCCGACGTGAAAACAACTAAATATAAACTACATCAATATAATCAATGTACTCAATATACTATCCAATAAGCTGAGCTATTAACATTAAGTAACTGGGTATCCACTACACTATATGACTACCAAAACTGCTTTGTCAAGGCGCTCTGCTCCTCTCACCCAGCTGGAAAGAGGCTGCCAAGCTTAGCAGCGTTCATTGAGACGCTGTTATTTCCGACAGCTCTCTTCTTCACCTGAGGACGGCTGCTTGTGTTGTGGCCGAACGTCGAGAATGTTACTTGTATTATTTTATTATTTCCCTTCTAAGTGACTTCACCGAAAGAACCAAGAATATGAATAAATTATGATAATGTGCCGGGCTCATTAGCACTTAGTGACGAATGGCGGTTGTTGTTTTTGTTACTGTGTGTACAGGCTGTTTGTATACTGTGCGGGTACACTGTGTGTGTACACCTTGTGGGTTACACTGCGTGTGTACACTGTGTGGGTGGTCCGGATCAGTCGGGCGGCATTATCATTTCACCGGTTGCACTATGCTGTGTGGAAGCTACCTGGTCTGTCGCTCCGCATGAGCTTCGGTTCTTCTCGGCCACAGTAATGGCCTCCCTTCTGTAGGCATGTGAAACGTGGACCCCTCTAAATTGAACATCTGCTCCGGTTCGAAACATTCAAGCTGTCATGCCTACACTCAGATTAAGGGAAGCCACGTGGTAGCACATTCTCTATTTATTACAGAGGTTCAAGGTTCAAATCCGACAGGTGTGATGCCGCCGCCACGAAGCCGTTCGGCAGGCGCCCAAATCCCCGACCTTGCCACCACCAAGCAACGGAGCCGACCCCGCGTCCCCTCACCTCACCTCACATGAACACACCCGCACTCATTTCCCCCCCCCCCCATAGAGCTCCGAGGGAAGGTCGCCTGGCCGACCGGTTTTTATCCGAGAGACCCTTATCGGGATTAATTCTCACGGTTTCCGGCGATCAGGGAATTGGATGACCTCCCCCGTGCTACGTGCACCGCGGCGCTGCGGCCGGCCTTAATATGGTGTGGTCGCGGCGTGGGGCATTCGGCCACCGCGGTTGAGGCGCATTTCCCCCACACACACCCCCACGAGTCGACGGGGCAAGCAGGGAGGCACGGGACAGCATGAATAGCGGGATCACAGGGGCTGTTGCGCATAGTCATGGAGGGTTGGGATAATTGCGCTTGAGCGCGCAGGCCCCATTGTTAGGGAGGGTAAGGGGTTAATTAGGATGTACGCCGCCAACGTCGCTCACTGATTAGCATATCAACAGCGCCCGGAACTGCCGTGCGCGGACTCGGGGTGCGCGAGCCCATTGTTCAGCGCAGCATCCCCTTTTGAGGTAGGGAGGATAAATAGAGGGCGGAGAGGGGAAATGGCGCTCTTCTCTCCAGCGCCAGGGAACCAGACGCAGCTCCAGCCAGCGACCCGGACGTCCGTGCGACGCACCGAGGTACGCTGTTAGCACAAGGATCAGCGGACCGCCGTGGACACTTGACGGTGAGTGGGGAGGTGAAGTAGGATAATAGCCGATGGATAGGGAATAGGTACAGGTTTAGTGGGATAGGCCAGCCTCGTCGACTCACTGATTTAACATTAATTACCAGGAAGCAGATAATAAATCATTAATAGCGAAGCGTGGTCTCGCGTGATCTTGTCGTGCAGAGTGTCGCGTGTGGAGCTGCGTGTGTGTGCGTGCGTCCACCCGGGTGCGATACAGGTGCGCGATCATAACGTGAGTAGTCAGGGGTGAGTGTAGTGCTGCGGCTCGCCTCGGGGGAGCGCTGCGCAGAGCGGGCGAGAGTGGGTGTCGCGTGTGTTCACCCCGTGTGTGATACAGGTGCGCGATCATAACGTGAGTTGAGTTGGAGTGCGCGGCGCGGCGTGTGTGTGGGAGTGCGCATACGTTCGTTACGTGTTGGATACGGATGCGCATGGTAACGTGCCGCACAGGGCTATAGACGGCGCACGCTCGCAGTGTGCGAGACCTGTACATAGCGGTGTAAAGAGGGGGAGTGTGGCGTTCGATTGATGACTGTGCGCACGTTTGCTCGCAGCGTGGGAGCGCGGCGAGGCGAACAGTAGGGCGTCGCGTTCGAAGCCGGCGAACTGTAGCGGGTAATAGGGAGGGGGTCACGAAACAGGAATAGGGGATGCAGGCGGGAGGGACCCGGGGCCACGGCCCCACATATTGGTGTCAGAAGTCGTACGAACCCTCACATCTTCACGGGAAGGTGGCGCGCTACTCCACGCAAAGGTAAGGCATGTGTTCACCGGCCAGGGGACCCCTACATGGAAAGCGTTTTCCCGCAATATCATAGGGGCTAAAGAGCTTAATGGCTGGTCGGACGCGCAGGCGTTACGACATCTTACGTTGAACTTGGACGGGCGGGCAGCCGACTTTGTAGAGGCACTACCCGAAAGCGCGCAAACCCAACTAGAGGAACTAATGCGTAGATTAGATCTGCGTTTCGGCACGCGCAACGCGATACAGGCAAAGACGGCCTTAGAGGCGCGCCGACGCCAACCTGGCGAGGACTTCCGAGACTACGCCGAGGACGTGCGATCACTAACCCGGATCGCCCGTCCAGAGTTCGCGAAGGAGGTCATTGACGCGCTAGCTGCAGACAAGCTACTCAGGTACCTAGCTCGCACCGCGTGGTGGCAGCCCAAAAGGGTAGCGCAGGCCTCCCTTTCGATACCCTAGTCGAGCAAGCACTGGAGTGTGAGGAGCTCTCCAGCGAACGCGCGCAGCTCCGAGGGTCGGGACAGGAGTGCACCGTGGCGAGCCTGATCCCTGACGAGGAGGAGGATGAGGAGGAGCCCGCCAGCCCCATAGGGAGACGGGCAAGAGAGGCCCAGAGACCCCGCGAGACAACCCCGGGTTGGGTAGCTGGGTTACAGACCGGCATGGGAGATATTGCTGGCCGGTAGACCGAATGGACGGTAAGGTAACCCAAGTAGGGAGAGGGTAACCCACGTAGGTGAGAGGGTAACCCAAGTACGCGAGGAAGCGAATAAAAATGTGAAGACCATCCAGTCTGAGATGGGTGAACTACACTCCACAGTAGGGGGGCTGGCCGGGAAGGTATCCCAATTAGAGTCCGAGTTAGAACAACTGCGTACAGGGAGAGGGAGCGGGCAGGGGGCCCACTACGGAGCCGCCACCCCTCCCCGGACGTGTTATGTGTGCGACCGTCGAGGGCATCTCAGGAGGGACTGCCCTCAGCTCGCCCGTGCGAGGCAGATGCATAGGTCAAACACTAAGGCCCCCCTAGAGAGGGGACCACCGGGGGATGAAATCGACGTAGCCCGACCAAACAAGCTGTAATGATAATGGCGAGCGAGTGATCTCCACACAGATTCCAGCACACGCCCAAGGAACGCGGCGACTCCTGGCGACTGGCTGCGGGAGCTGGTGGCGGGAATCACGGGGGCCACGTCGCTGGTGGAAGGGGAGGTAAACGGATGCGTACCCGAATCCTGCTGGACACGGGGGCGGTGGCCTCGCTCGTGAGCGCAGCGCACTGCAGCGCGATCGGGGTCGACGTGCGTCACCTGCAGGCCCCGGACCGCGCGCTGCACACGGCGAGCGGAGCCGGAATGGGGCTGCTGGGGAGAGCCACCCTAGAGGTCCGCATAGGCAGCCAGGTGTGCACGCAGGAGTTCTACGTGTCGAGTGCGTTGTGTCACGAGTGTATCGCAGGTACCGACCTCCTAGAAAAGCTGGGACTCAACGTGCAACCCCGCCAGCGATGCGCCACCATGGAGAGCAACGGCGAGCGGATACCGTTCCTGGGACGAGAACCAACGCGCCCCCGCTTCGCACCTGTGGCCGCTATCCTGGCGACGGCAGTCACCATCGGGCCGCTCACCGAGATGCTGGTGCCGGTGGCAACATCCCCCACCGACCCCGCGCTCCGACCATCAGGGGAGGTAATGCTAACTCCTCACCCGGAGTTGGCAAAACGGTATGGGGTCGTGGGATCCGCCACGTTGGTAAACGCAGATGGGGACCGATTGTTTATGCGGATGTTTAACCCCCACAATACCCCAGCGATACTGCGACGGCGCACCCCGATCGCCACAGTACACCCCCTGCACGCACGCCACTCTAACGACTCGGTGTTCGCACTCTGGGCTGAGGACCCCGGTCGTCCTGAGGGTGACCAGGACCTGGCCTGGCGAGTCGGCCCGACTCCCCGAGCCGAGGTCGTTCCCCTGCTCGACGCGTTACATGTACCATGGGCGGATTTACCTAAGGGAGAGGCCGATCGGCTGCGCGAGTTACTGCGGGAGTATGCCGACGTATTCAGTGAACACGACTCGGACGTGGGTCGGACCGACCTTGTTAAGCACCAAATTGACACCGGTGCAGCCCGACCCATCAAACTCCCTGCGTACCGAGTGGGCGCACCCGAACGCGCCCAGATCAAAGAGGCGGTTGGGGACATGCTTCGCGATAACATAATTCAGCCCTCGGCGAGCCCCTGGTCAGCCCCAGTGGTACTAGTAACGAAAAAGGATGGGTCAACCCGGTTCTGCGTCGATTACCGTAAACTGAACGCAGTCACGCTCGGCGATGCCTTCCCCATACCCCGCATCGACGACACCTTCGACAGCCTCGCCGGAGCGCGATATTTTTCCACCCTCGATCTCGCGTCCGGGTACTGGCAGGTGGAGATGGCGGAGGAGGATCGGCCGAAAACCGCATTCACCACCCCGATGGGACTATTCGAGTTTCGAGTACTCCCGTTCGGACTCACCAATGCGCCCGCGACGTTCCAGCGGCTGATGGAGTTGGTGATGCGGGGCTTGCAATGGGAACAGTGCCTGATTTACTTGGACGATGTGATAGTGTTCAGTAGATCTTTGTCTGAGCATTGGTCCAGGCTTCGAGAGGTGTTCCAGCGACTGCGAGCGGCTCATCTCAAGCTCAAGCCACGTAAGTGTTACATCGCACAACGCGAGGTGGGGTACCTCGGGCATCGCGTCAGCGAGGCAGGCGTGCACACCGATCCGGAGAAGGTACGCGCCGTAGTGGAGTGGCCACGGCCAAGGAATCTGACGGAGATCAGATCATTTTTGGGGCTCGCCACCTATTATCGTCGATTTGTAAAGGGATTCAGCGAGATTGCACGCCCCCTCACCCAACTCACCTCCCCTAAGCACCCCTATCAGTGGACGGGGGCCTGCCAGACGGCCTTCACCACTCTCAAAGACCACCTCACCCACGCCCCCACCCTCGCTTTCCCCGATTTTACCACCGATTTTATTTTGGACACCGACGCCTGCAGCAGCGGGCTGGGCGCGGTGTTGTCACAGGTACAGGATGGGACGGAACGAGTCATCGCGTACGCCAGCCGGACCTTGAGTGGGGCCGAGCTGAACTATTGCGTGACCCGCCAAGAGTTGTACGCCGTGATTTTCGCATGCAAACAGTTCCGGCCGTATTTGTACGGCAGGAGATGTCGCGTACGCACTGACCATTATGCTCTGCAGTTCCTTCTTACATTCAAGGAGCCGCGGGGGCAGATGGCCCGGTGGTTGGCGCAGTTGCAGGAGTACAACCTGCAAATCGAGTATCGGGCTGGCCGGACGCATGCAAACGCGGACGCCTTGTCGAGGCGACCCACGGTGTACGCCGAGACAAGGGCGGAGGAGGCCTGCCCGTGTTTCACGGGGGACGCTGCCGGCAGGCAACGGACCCCCGAGAGGCCGCGGCCACTGACCCCCCCCCCCCAGCGAGAGAGAGTGCAGTGTGCGCCACAGAGACCCTCACAGGTGGCACCGAGGATCCCGTCGACCGCCCGGCAAGCGCGGGACCCGCGGCTCGGGACCCGATCGGACGGATCCAGGAGGACGTCGGCTGCGCCTTCCCGGGCCTAAACGACGAGCAGCTGAGACAGACCCAGCAGCGAGATCCGGATCTGGCGGCAGTGGAGGCGGCACTGCGGGAGGAAAAGAGCGCCCTACCAGGACCCTGGAGCGGTTTGTATGCCCGGTTGTGTGTGCAGAACGGAGTGGTACGGGAGTTAACCGAGGCCGGCCAGCCGGGGTGCATCTGTGTTCCTGCCCAGGTGCGACCCCAGCTGCTACGGCTGGTGCATGACCACCCACTCGGGGGCCACGATGGGGAACGACGCACTCGAGAGACCCTGCGTCGCCAGTATCTCTGGCCCAAATTGGCACAAGACGTGGCGGCCTGGGTACAGGGCTGCCGCGCCTGTCAGCAGTGCGGGCCGAAACCGGCACGATACCAGGTACCCCTAAGGCCGTTCCGCGTCAGCCGCACGAATCAGCTGGTCGGGATCGATCTACAGGGGCCATTCCCGCGATCCCATCGAGGCAACCGGTATATTCTAGTCGCAGTAGAGTATTTCACCCGCTACCCCGTGGCAGTGGCCATCCCTGATAAAACGGCCTTGGTGGTGGCCCGGGCATTCGTGGAACATTACGTACTCAAGCACGGGATCCCAGAACGAGTCCTCACCGACCAGGGTAGCGAGTTCGAGGCCGAGCTGTTCCAGGCACTGTGCCGAGAATTCGGAATCCAGAAGGACCGAACCACAGCGTACCACCCCCAAGCGAACGGTATGGTAGAGCGCATGAATCAGACCCTAGCGGGGAAACTCAAACGTATGGCGGCCGCAAATCAACGGGATTGGGACGAACACCTCCCCTACGCCCTTTTCGCCTACGCCACCACCGTACACACGTCGACGGGACAAACCCCGTTTTTAATGATGTTCGGCCGTGAGTCTCGTTTACCCGCAGATCTGCTATTCGGCGTCCCTTCCCCCCAGCCGGAGGAGGGAAGCCGCCCCGTGGAACACCTGTTGGAGACCCTGCGAGAAGCCCGAGGCCGAGCATACCCGCAAGGGGAAGCCGCGCATCGGCGGCAGGAACAGGGCACCCGACCCCGCATGGAACCCCCCTTATTCCTGACAGGCGCTAAGGTGTGGCTACACACCCCTCGCGTCGGGGCCGGGCAGGTGGGGAAACTGACGACCTACTGGCGGGGACCCTGGACCGTGGTGCGGCAGATCTCCCCCTGGACGGTACTAATTTATGGCGGGGAGAGGGGTCGAGAGACGGTGGTCAATGTCCGCCGCTTAAAACCGTGGAAAGCGGCCCCGGCGAGAGAGAACCCCGTCACCCGAAGGCCCCGAAATCCCGGAGTACCCGCACCCCTCGTGTTGGGGGGCCTCGCACACTACATGGGCCCCGCCGGGCCCCCGAGACGCCCCGATCCAGTCCGGAGACGGCGCGGACGACGGCCACTAAACCCTTCCGCTGCTGAGTTTGTGCCCCAGCCCACAGGTGCCGGAGGACGGGGAGAGCCGCTGGAGTGGAGGAGGAGGCCGCCGCAGGAGCTACAGAGGACGGAACCACCCGCCCCGAGGCCAGCCACCAGGTCCGGACGGATCCCCCGGACCCCGCAACGTTTCCTCGTGGGCGCGGCCCAAGCGAGGTGCTCCAGTCAACCCGGGACGGGGACTGGCACCTCGGGGGGCTATGTGATGCCGCCGCCACGAAGCCGTTCGGCAGGCCCCCATCCCCGACCTCGCCACCACCAAGCAACGGAGCCAACCCCTCGTCCCCCTCACCTCACCTCACATGAACACACCCGCACGCATTCCCCCCCCCCCCATAGAGCTGGAAGGGGAGGACACCTGATCGACCGGTTTTTATCCGAGAAACCCTTATCGGGATTAACTCTCACGGTTTCCGGCGATCAGGGAATTGGATGACCTCCCCCGACGCTACGTTGCACCGCGGCGCTGCGACCGGCCTTAATATGGTGTGGCCGCGGCGAAGGGCATTCGGCCACCACGGTTGAAACGCATCCCCCCACACACCCCCCCCCCCCACGCGTCGACGAGGCCAGCAGGGGAAGGACGGGACAGCATGAGTAGCAGGACCGCAGGGACTCTTGCGCATAGTCACGGAAGGTTGGGATAGTTGCGCTTGAGCACGCAGGCACAATTGTTGGGGAGGGTAAATAATTGAGCTGAAGGTATGAATAGATCGGGAGAGGGGAGGCGCGCGGGAGCCCGTGCACAGATTCCCACGGCGAGCCTTTGTGACGGACGCCGCCGCATGAACTGCAATAATGGGGGGCCTGCGTGAGAAAGGGATTGATTGGAATTTGCGCCGCGCAGGTCGCTCATTGATTAGCATAACAAAAGCGCCGTGGAGGCGCCGCGGAGCCGCCGTGCTCGTGCAAGGGGGCGCGAGCCATTGTTTAGAGTTTACGCCGCCAGCAGAGCATTAATTAGCATATGCGCCGCTCATGAGCGGAGAGCCTTCGGGAGTACGGGACAGAGGATAAAAAGGATCGCAGCAAGGTAGAGAGTCTCACTTCTCTTCAAGAGGCACGCGTTCAAGTCGGCTCCCAGCTCTGCCCTCCGGACGTCCGTGTGACGTGCCCGGACGGCATAGAGGAAAAGCCACAGGACGCCGAATACTTCGACCCGTGAGTAGCAAGGTGACAGGGTATCGTAAGCCGATAAATAGGGAATAGGTCCAGGGGAAGTAGGATAGGCCAGCCTCGTCGACTCACTGATTTAACATCAATTCGCAGGTAGCATATAATAAATCATTAATAGCGAAGCGTGGCCTCGTGTGATCTTGTTGAGCAGTGTGTCGCGTGTGGAGCTGTGTACACAGCGGCTCGTCACGTGGGAGCGCTGCGTAGAGCGGCGCACGAGTGGGTATCGCGTGTGCGCAGGTGTGTGCGCTCGTAGCGTGGTGAAAGGGTTCGGTGCGCCCACAGGTACCAGCTCCGTCTATCACCGCAGGGACTCGCGCAGTGTGAGGGCAGCGTCATTCGCCCTCCGACCCCTGACCCCCGTTTAATAGCGCGTGATTCATGGAGAGACAACGCAGCGTTTACAGGTGAACGAGAGCGTGCGGCGAGCGATGCCTCTCACACGAGCTCGGGGAGGGATGGACAAGGGAGGGGAGCCGTCGGGCGATGAGCCCAGCGACGGCCGCAGCTGCTCGCAGAGTAGCGAGGGGTCGACGAACAGCAGAGCCCCGGCCATAGGCACGGAGCAGGGAGGGACTTCGGGGACCAGCGGCCCCAACACAGGCAAGCAGCGGAGAGGCTAAGAGCGAGAGCGGAGTGAGCGAAGCGGGCGAGCAGCGCAAGCGGGAGAGGTTCGACGGAGTTACGGGCTGTTGAACGCGAGTTCTGTTCAATAAAAAGTGACACAGGAGACAAGTATAACCCGTAAAAACAAAGTTTTTCACTATAAATCCTTTATATGCGTGGCGGCTAGAGTCCTCTCGTCCTCTGGCTTGAGATGGCTGCCACCTATGGGTCAGATGATTGTGTGCCAGCATTAACCAATTGGTAAATAAATATTTAAAAAATGTCCCTAAACAGTGTAAAATTTAGGAATTTTTTTTCACGAAAATTCATTGTCACGCACAACGAGTCTGTGTGCAAAATGTCAGCTCGATTGGATCACGGGAAATGTGTTAAAAAACGACCGAAATATTTGCACAGTCCTAAGCAAGCAAGCAAGCGAACTTAATATAAAGGATTTAAAAAAAGTTGTCCGCGTGAAAAAAAAAACACTACAGTAATACAGGGTGAGTCATAAGTAACTACCTAATTTGAAATTGCGGTATTATGTATAATAGAGGGTGAGTCATAAGTAACTACCTGATTTGAAATTGCGGTATTATGTGTAATTTTTTTTTGCAGAAATAAGGAAAAAACCTAGGAGTTTACGATGAACTGCTATACACCCTTCGCAGCGGGCAATAATAGTTGAATGATTTCAGAAACAATTTTTCAATTATTTCAACACAGAGACTATCGCAGATATTTTAAGACCCAAACGGCTTCAACTCCGCACTGTATTCGGGCGTTGATTTCCCGATTTCTGGAATCAGGAACAACGGTGGATGCAAAGCGTTGTTGTTGGCAGGCCTCGAACCAGTCAATCTCCGACTTCTATTGAGCAAGTAAGGGAGATTATTAATGAGAACCCCGAAATTCCGACGAGGAGACGCTCCGCTCAATTGGGGATTGCATGATAGTCGCTACAGCGAATCTTGGTACAGGACTTGCATCTTTTCTAGATAAGATTTAGCTGGTGCAAGAATTGCAGCCTAGAGACCATCATAGCCTCCTAGGGAACTCGCTTGCTTTCATTGAACTTGCAGACCAAGATGATGCTTCATAATAAATGTTATATTAGATGAAGCTCATTTTCACCTTCGTGGCTTCATCAACAAACAAAATTGCAGGTCCTGGGGTTCATACATAATTATATCTAATCTCCATGAATTAAAGAATGTTCAATCATTTAGAGTTTGTGTTTTAATTTCATTTTTCAAAAGCTATAGGCAAACAAATCAGGTACAGGCAGTTCCCGGGTTACGGAAGGATTAGGTTACTGATACATGTCCATAACCATAATTTTCCGTATGTCGGAAACTGAACAATTTTCCCCCAATTTAAGATAAATCCCATATCCGGAAATAATGCTGCCTCCTTTACCGTTTTTTCTCAGTACTATATTGCGCTGTCAGTTTTTATCGCTACCTGTATCGTATTTGCTGTACATACGCTCTGGACTTCCTAGCGTTCTTTCATTTGATCGAATATATCTTCCCTAACACTACCCATAATTAAACTAATGGAACATATACTGTACTGTGTTCAATTGTTAGTCGGATTTACGGGAGCAACCCAGAACCAGGAAGTGGAGTAGAAGTCGATTAACTGTTGGCCGCTCTGACCCTAGGTGCAATGTTTACATGGTTGTTGTTTACACCATTGGACCTCATTTGCCAGTAAAAATATGATAATGGGTTTTTTACCTTTCTATCTGGCAACAAAACTGACACAAAAAAGGTGTCAGTTTTGTTGCCAGATAGAAGGGTAAAAAAACAATTATCATGGTTGTTGTTGTTTACCCGGGTAAAGCCTCGTTTCTGCTTTCGTCTGTCGGGATATCAATTGAGTAGCAGAAACTGTGTAATCGATGTTCAGGTTGTAACATTAACACGTTGCAGCGTGGGGTCGGGCCATGCAGGGCTGGCCTACTGTTCTTCACAGCTCAAATCCTGTCTCGCACTTTTACATTTGTTGTCACGGAGGAGGGTGGACACACACAGACCCAATGGACTTTTGACCTCAACTATTAGATAAAAAAAAAAACACCAAGCAACAGGAAACTAGATCGCTGCAAGACAAGAATGTGACCCTAACCGTTGCTTTGCTAGACAGTTCATCAACATTGTGGTTTTGCGCACTCCACTGCTCTGTGGCAAGTCCCCCTAGTGACTGGGATGTAGCTGTGACTCCCGGTCCCTCTCTGTGCCTCCCTTGCCCTGCGCCCAGTCTCGCTCTCGCTCCTCTCCCCCTTGTATGTTGAACTTTTTTCGCACCTTATGTAGCCAACCGTGCTAATCAGAGGTGCTGAGGACGGACAACATACTAAATACAAAAAGCAGGTCTAAAGAAATTAGTTTTCAATGTAGATTTGGAAGTGCATATATCCAGTTGCTTCCCTTCTCGCCCACCTCCACTTGAGCAACCATCTTCACCAATCAGCTTCCTCTGTTCCTGCCTGAGAACAACCCCCATATCTTCCCCCCTAGCCAAGTATCATCATCCTGCTGCTGCAACTCAACCCCAGCTACGACCAGGCCTACCTCAACTGCTATTATGACCCCAATCCCGATCACTAGACCTATTACTACCCCAACCCCTATTACAACCCCTATCAATACCCCTATGAACTAAACAGTTTTTTTACCAGGTTAGGCCCACTGAGCTATATAGTTCATTTTCAGAAGCAACCTGGCAACAATTGATAGCTCAACGAGGCGGCGTATTACGTGGAAATGTATAGCACCCAATTACTATGAACGCATGTTGATTCTAAATGTGGAGGATAGAAAAAGAGGACCTGGTGAAAAATCAACTGGATAATGGGGGGAGAAACATGCAAACTCCAAATATACAGCAGGCGTCAGGGTCTGGCTCGAACCCACTACCTCCTGAATACCTGGCGAAGCAGTTAACATCTCACCACCGTGGCACTATCGCGACCCCACACCCTATCACTACCACCAGCCATATCATTACCCATATCACTACTATCACTACCCCTATAACTACCCCAACCCCTCCTAAACCACTCCCACCTGTCCTGTTACCATAACTATACCACCAATATTAATAACAATACCACTCTTTATAATCTTAACCACTATCATCTAATGTATACAATTTGTATAATTGTTGTAAAGTGCATTGAATTAAGACACTTCACAATAACAATAAAGGTACTTATATAGATGTAGTGACATCGGGGAAGTCACTGTATGGTGCCGGCCCGGGAGGGCCGTGGCGTGCGATGTACTTACGTCACAGACAGCACCATGTGTTGCTGTGTGAGGCTGGCTCTAGCATAGCACTACATGCGATGCACCATCATCGCGTACACCCCGTAGGTGGGTGTAGTACCAGCCCTAGCGGGGCTTGGTGAGCACTGGGATAGCGCGGGCACCACGCATGGCGTGTAGCGCGGGCTCCCACAAGGGGGAGCGGGAGAGTGTCAGCCCAGGGATAGGGTTGCCCCGGGCCATGGCACTCTGGTTGACCCCGTAGGCACGTGATCCGGAGTGTCCACAGAGAGGGCCCCACGTGGGGGGGGGCTAGGGGGTGATCCCGTGTCCGGGGAAAGCTCTCCGAGAGAGATCGAGAGGGAGCTAGAATGCTCGCGAAGGTGGGTGGGGCTGAGGGCGGAGCCGGCCCCGAGGACCTCGTGCCGCCTACAGCTCCGGAGGATGCGGGGGAGATGCTGCCAGCGGAGCAGAGCGCCATCTGGGTGCTCGACGCTCCGCCGTCGGCAGAGGCGACCATTCGGGAGGCGCACGGTCACCTCGCGGAGCTCCTCCATGCTGCTGCTTCGCTCCTCACGGAGATCAGTCCCATGGTCTCTCTGGTGAAGGAGAGAACGGCGATGCCGCTCGTGGATGACGACTCCGCCACCATTTCGCAGCAGGCGGGAAATTCAGCGGCGCGGCCCGTGTATTCGGCCGCCATTTTGTCGCCGGCGCGGAGTGCACAGCGCGCCAAACTTGAAGACGCGCTGTCGGCGCTGATGGACATCCCGGCTCTCCGCCGTCGGTTTCCTTTTATTAAAGAGTTTGCGGCCACCAGTGGCGACTGGGTGGCCTTCAAGCGGCGGTTCCTCAAGAACGCAACTTGGCGGGATGGACGGAGGCGCTGCGGGCGTTGCCTGCCGCCCTTGACGATGACGCCCTTGTGGCGTTTATCACCATCCCGCCATTGGAGAGGTCCACCCTTACTCAGGCTTTCAACCAGATGGCGTCAATCTACGAGCCTCCGGCGAATAAACGCCACAAGTTCGCTACGTGATGGAAGGGGGAAACCGAGTTGGCCCTCACCTTCCGTAGCGCACTTTTGGCGCTAGCGAAAGCCGCCTTCCCGAAAATGGACCACAACGGTATCGACGCGTTGGTCCTCGAGAGACTGCTGGCCTTGGCGAAAGTCCTCCACACCATTCTTCCAGCCGAAGATGATGACATCTCGTCTCTCAAGATCGCTAAGTGCATCCAACCTCAGCAACTTCTGCAACGGGACAAGGCGCAGGTGACGTGTGCCACGTCCCGCACGGAGCCGGGGCCACCGTGTCGGCATGCGCGTCAACTCGGGGTGGAGGCGACCGGCGTGACGGTGGGGCGTGACAGACGAACGAGCAGCGGCGGCCAAGGTCGTCCTCTCCCGGAGGCGGCCATGTTACCTGTTACAATTGCGGCCTGCCGGGGCACGTGTCATCGGGCTGCCGTGTACCACGATGGCGCCCCCCAGCTTCGTCACCATCCTACGCTTCCCTCCACCCTAAGGCGAGTCACGACACACTCAAAATCGACCCCTGGCTTCACCTCACCCATCTAGGTGTTTCGGTTCGCGTACCGATCGCGCGTCGGTACGGGAGGGTTCTATGCGTAATCGTGAGTTTCGTCCGCTCCGACCGGATCAGTGGTCGGAGCTGGCCCATCGAGTGGTGGCTGCGGCCGCGGGTTCACCTGCCGTGCTTGGATTTATTGAGGATGTGGAAATAAGGATGCTAGTCGACACGGGTGCGTCGGAACTATCATCTCGGAATTAATGTACAATATTTTGCCCCCGAAGTGTCAGGTTGCAGACCCTGTTGATGAACCGTGTTTCGCTAATAACGGCGGCTCATTAAATTGTCGAGACATATTCTTGTCTCCATGTCCCTGACTGTTCCATGTTTACTTGGAACCGATTTCCTTGGAAGGATGCCTTTGAAAATCCGCATTGACCGTGGCTGTTTGGAATTGCCATCTGGCTGTCGTATGGCATTTTTGCCTTCCGTCCACCCGTTTGTGGACGGCCAACGCTACGGTGCAGGCGCTCGCGCGCCGAATGGTGAGAATCCCTCCCGGCACGCAGATGTTAGTTTCCCTCCGCTTGAGGAAGCCGCTCGATTTGGGGGCTACGAAGGACAGAATTGTTCGTTGACTGACTTTGGTGGCGGCTCAGACGTGAATTATCGGTAGTACAAAAACACTGTGGCATAGGACGAGCTGGAATGGTGCGGTGAATGTTATAAATGATGATGATGCGTGAAAGGAAACGGAGGTGAAGATGACAAGAATAAGTTGATGGAGGATGACTATGGAGACGGGCAGGGTAACAGTGATGACGCTGGGGAGGGATAGACGAGGAATGTACAGTTGGTTTTCACAAATACCCGGTGTCATAGACATACACCTAAACAATTATATAAACTAAATAATGTAATGAATGGGAAAGAAGTTAAATGTGAAAAAAGGCAGTCAAGATCATTGGAAAAGCCTGTATAGGTAGGCCCGATGTTACATTTTAACATGAATTTTTTTATTTAAAGTAGATGAAACCCTAAATTCTGAAAAGTAAACATTAAAAAACATTTACAAACTGCGGAGTAAACAGAATGGCAGAACCATACCTGGCTGCAAGTTTAAAGCAATGAGCAACCATTACAATAGAACCACAATCACGAAATACATAACCGAACAATTACAATGCTAAATTATACACAAAAAAAAGGCATCCCTACTATTTGTAAAATGGATACTAAAGACTGTACGGCAATAGCATTAGATTTGCTGAAAGCTCCGTTTCAGGCTGGATGGTGCATACAGCTTTTTTGACTCTTGTAGTGAGAGAAGCCTGTGAATACAGCAACTACTACGGGGATCATTTGTGTCAAGCTCCTGGTTCCAAATCTTCCCAGACTCCACTTCAAATATGCAGCACTCTCCTACTCTGCATTGTCCAACAACTCCAAAGACAAATATTCCCCTTATAGTCTTAACACTTTTGGGACAATTGCTGTTAGTGAGTACCTAAGAAGGCCGGCACGGTATACAAGGGGATGATGTTTTTGGGCACAGTCCTTTGTGTGGAGCCAGGAGCCACCAGTGTGGTCGACCGACGTGGGGACAGGTTTTAGTGGAACAGGCCAACCAGGGGGAGGGAAGGTCAGACCATTTATAGTCGGACCTCTCACGTGATTGGCCCAGGGGCTGAAAAATGGGCTGAGAGCAGCACTATAAAAGCAGCACCCAAATCGGCAGTGGCGGGGTTTTGGGCGGATCTCAACCCAGAGGCAGCAGCAGTAGCAGCGGTGGTGGTGGCTGCATTTCTCCACAACCACCCCCAGTAGAGGCTGGGTGAGCTCCCACCCTCAAGCAGCAATGTCGAACGACTTTTGGCGTCCCGAGAATTGAACGGAGAAAACAGAAGCTATCAACGCAACATCCCTAATTTCTTTTGACCCATAACAGCGAACAGCCGGTCCGCTTCATCAATTTTTACTTAACTAACTGACGGTCCCCTTAGTTTTGGGTTATCTGCTTAGTGCGCATGCAATATTATCATTTTCCGACATTTTGTCCTCATTTCTCGAAATTGAGAGACAAACCTTCTTTGCTACTACACTTAGGTGGCGTAAAACGCCGTATCATTCCCTCTGCAGAAAGCCGGCGCGAGCCTCAAATCCCCTCGTCTCCAATGGCATAGACTTAAGTTACCGGCCCTTGCTCATGTACTCCAGCCAGTTGATGCGAGAGTTTAAACCGCACACCTATGATTATCTAATCAGCAACGTTTCTATTATGAACGCTCACAAAGGCCCAACCAAATCGGCTGCGGCTTGTAGCCGGTTGGTTATAAGAGGCACGGATCATGTAAAGCATCCCCCTCGCGATCAATTACCACCATCATGTGAATAGTTGTCTGCGCGCCTGAGGATCTGGTAATCATCATCTATACTTCCAGGCATGGCATCTATAGACGCTTGGTATGACCGAGTATGGGAACTTTAAGACCGAAATTGAATGAGCGACTGTCTCAGCATTTAATCATCTGAGTTCTATCCGGACAAAAACCAACCGTTTGTGTGGCAGACCGGCCGTCTTCTGTCAGGCAATGACATTACATTCTGATCCGGGCGTGGCCCGCTTTAATGAGAGTAGTCGTCGGTAGGTGACAATAAATATTCAATTCTGTATTGTAATACTACATCTGTTTTTCTTTCGAGTAGTTTTTTCCGCGGTTCCTGTTAGCGAAAAATGCTAGCCAAACCTCCCTGAGGGTTCAGACTGACAGCGCGTGATGTAGGACTGTAAGAATCCCCTGAAAATGACTTTCCCCAAACCATGACTTGCATAACGAGATCAAGTTTCCTCGAGCCCGCTCGGCATTACGACTCAAGGTCAATGAGGAGTGCCCTCCTTTGTCTAATGGCTTCAATCTACATGAACGGTCAGACCAGGCTCGTGTCTTGTCAGAGTCTCACATGAGGATGCCAACTTAGTTACCCCTTTGGTGCGCGTCCAAATTATATTGCTGCTATACCCGCTAGAGTGCCTGAGCGCTAGGTACTTACACGCATGCTGTTATATGTGAATCACGCACTCTGCGAGTTCACTCCCTAGGGAGTCGGGCTAGTAAATTCTGCGTTTGGTTGTCTCTTACTCTTGTTTAGCAATAGCAACAAACAATCGGTGCTTCGGCAAGTTGCCTTGACCTGTCACGAGTCTGAAGCATCACCTGAACTCGTTGAAGTCATAGCGATGTGAAGGGGAACGGAGGTCGCTTACTCATTCCCATTATGACTGTGGAGAAAGATATCAAAGGTCGTGTCGGGTTCCTGTACTCCAATGGCACCGTCAGTCGGTGATAATGTAACTGGTACCGCATCTCGGCATACGTCGTTGAGTTCGCCGGAGCGTTTGGAACATAGCCGCGATATCGAGGTGATTTTGCCTCATCTTCGGTGCATATTGGGCGTTGGACTGGCCCGGTGACCAAGCACTCGGTAGCCGGGCGCGTAGTGATTTGCGGACACCGAAAACGAAAACAATGGCCTAGCTAAGGTCTTGACATTCTCACGCCCCCTGCCCCGGTTTTTGTTTAACAAGGATTAAGCCACCTGGCTGAAAGCTTTGAGGTGCACGTAAGGTCAGTAAAGTAGGCATGTGCCCCAAACCCATCGAGTCTTGCCAGTGGGATTGTCAAGAATCTATGCTCGCGGGGACTAGTTGCAGAGATGTAACTAAATTGTATTCACACCGCGGTATTATGCTGACTGCCCAACCCTAAAGACCTCAATTTATATATTCTTGGGGTTGATCTATCCCAAGTTACAGTCGCTGCACCTATGGCTATGGCTGACGCTAGTCACGGGTAGGTCAGTGTATGTGGGGTAGTTGCCTCTTTTGCCTTACACGAGGCGGTGGTTCGGATCCACCTTTCGCGTGATTCTGGTTGTGCCTCGATTCGAGATGGGTTCGGATTCATCACGAAAGTCTATTTTTGGCGGTATGCCTGACGTTGCATCAGTAACTTGATACGAGTTGTCTCATGGCGTTTGATAACCTATCGTGTACCGGCGTTGTGGAAACAGCGAGTCCCCGTTCACCTGGCCGAATCTGACCAGGGTACCTGGAAAAGTTAGCGCTGGATTAGGTTAAGACCTTGTATAGTCATATAAATCGTTAGGGATAGGATGGATGCCAGATTATTTTACGTTAGTAGTGCATCTTGACACCTGCACGCCACGCTAAGTAAATTGAGTAAGTTGTCGGAGACACCTGCCGGCTACATTGACGATCCACTTTCAGACCGAATAGCCCTGCTAGCCGACCTATGGGTCATGGGCTATTAAGATCCTATGCACCCGAACGGCTAAGGTGAACCCCACTAGGTTAGACCTGTGAACGTATTCATTGTCCCTAATACTGTTTGGCTGCCTCTTGACATTGTGCGAGACCCTGCAGAATCCCAGCCACGGGGCGTCTAGTGTCAAGTAAAAAACGCATGCTTGCGCTTAACGAAACTGATGTCACGTCTACGTTTTATGTAGGGAGAACATACTTACCGCTGATCGCGTAACAGACCGCGCACCATGCCTATCCTGCGCCTTTCTAAGCAGATGTCCATGTGCTGCAGCGCACTGCTGACTTATTCCACCATCGGGCGTCGGACGTAGGCAGTATTAAGCCGGAGCGGTGCACACGGCTCTGTCAAAAACCCGGGTCAGAACGCCAACACGGGTACTGTATCGAAGCCATACATGGGACGTAGCATTCGATTAAAACGTAAATATCTCGCCGAAGCTAGTTCTACTAGACCAACCGGCGCCCATCTTCCGTATCCTTCAACCTCATGAATTGTAGGTCTTCGGGAAGTTAGCGTGTCGTGATAGCATCGCTCGGCCGGCCCGCCTATGGCTGCATGCACATGATCAGGCCGGAGACCAATATCATGATGCGTGCCGCCAGGAAATGACCGACCAGGCAGGCTACTATTTAGCGTACTGCAGCCAGAAAGGTCCCATGGCTTAGGGCCTCCTACCTGGGCGCGCCGCTATTTGTTATACGGTGCGTTGATTTCCCGTTGACGTCCGGTTCGGGCGATGATCCCCGGCCCTGTAGTGTCAAACTTAGACGAACTGCCCACCACCCCAGTCCCCGTAGCCCAGATAGTGTCAGGGCTGAGATTCTAACCACTCGGATATTATGCGCCGGCGCAATATGGCGGGCGAACTCCGTTCGGTGGCGATGGAGACAGTGGACGCCTAACGTCTGCGCCTCCCAACGTGTCGCTTATTTTTCAGGACGGCGCCCCCGAATCATAAGCGCCTCGCCATCTGTTATTAGAGTGTCAATTATGAGAGATCACTATTTAATAAACGTGGGGGCAACTAATCCTGACCTGAAACGGGAGTCGACGCTTAAATTGGCGGATTTCACCCATTAACTGTCGCGCCTGCTCCGATTAGGATCATCTCATGCCTGATATTAACTTCCTGAATGAGGCTGGATTATAGATCCTTGACGCAGTCAAGAACTTGATCGTTCTCTCGTCCGTAGGGCAACCCGTGCGGGGCACTTCCATTACGTAATGTAATGTAGTAACAGCCCAGGATAGGGTGCAACCTTGAACGGTTTGTGCACACATGCCTCCACCAAACAACATAAGAATTGTAGGTTGTATGTGCTAGCCCCGAATACTCAGGATCACGCTAGAGGTATTCTGTCCCGAACTACACATAATAGTGTCTTCTCTCATGAACAGTCCCACCCTCAGAAGTTCAAGCTCTAGGGGCGCATCTCAACCTGACAGCGTCTGATAACAGGTTTATTCGCTGCTGTTAGCTCTAGAGTCTCAAACGGGGGAGCCACCCGCTGTGACGTATCCCACCTCGTCCTATTCGTGTACGCGGCATCTTTCTCCAATTGTCTGAACCGAAGAGTAACAGCGACAAGCAGGACGGTTAGCTTGAGTCAACTAATGAGGCCTCGCGCCTCATGACATACCGTGATACAATGCCGAAAACCATTGATTTCACAGTCCGATCAAGGTCAGACCGGGTTCATAGTTTTCGACGAAAGCGTCGGGCTATCTATTGAACATGGAGTTGCGCCTCTCCCTCACTAGCGAGATGGGAGTCGGTCATTTTCTTACTGTTAGGTCTTCAGGCGCCAGTACCTTGGGACTAATTGGCCGTCCTCCTGCAGGGAAGTTACATCTGCTGTTTGGCGACGTTCATCGCTCTTACATCGTCGAATGTTTTATTGCCACTCTCCAGCGTGAGATTCAAGAACGCCTCTGTATCTGCATTACACCCCAAACTTGCTATTACTTGCGACCCGCGATGTAGCCCTACTCCGTTGGGGAACGGACAATAGCCAGATTGGGTGATCGTTGAGACCTGGAAACGCAAAGATCGGTCTTCCCTTTTTCTCAAAAGAAAAAATCACCGACACAGATCCCTGCGCGTCTGCAGGGTAGATCCCTATCAAAATTGGGAGGTGGCACACTCGGTTTGCGGCACTTGTTACTCGTGACGCATATGTTATGATACCGTTGCTTTTCGAGTCCGAGTATTTAAGGCCATACGCACTGCAATTGGAACTTTATCCATCCCTCTCACGAATCTACTAACAATGCCAACCCCAGATAACAGCCGCGGTGTTCTTAGACGTCTAAACTTCTCTCAGAAATCACCCTGCGCACTGGACGGCTGGAAATGTGATCGATAAGTAGGTGTCACTCATGTCTTATTATGGGGCACTAGGGGCCAACGTTAGAGAACTCCAGTTGCCGGGTACGGAATACGCATGATGGATCACATCAATTCGTACCCTGTGCACGAGATCCAGCCGACTAGTACTCCCTAGCGCCCAGTAACAATATAGGCTGCCCCACTCCGCACAGCCGGTTATCGATTCAGGAAACGACGCTGCATCCATGTGTTGTCCGCCTAAGTGCAAACAGGCAACTCAACAAGACTCAGCAGACAGCGAATGCGTCCCTGTTGTACATTTTTACCGTTCATAATCCTCTTGGACGAGCAAATTACGGGGGCCGCTTACCCCATCTGCAGCCATATTCCTGTAAGTACTGGCAACGGATTTTCCTATAACAGTCCGTAACAGCCCGTAGACCAAATCGTGTCCGTGTAACGACGGAATTGGCTTCGCCCAGTTTTTTCATTCGGTCGCTTATTATCCCATCTTCGAGCTTATAACAGTAAATGAAGCATCCAGGAGAATTCACACCTATAAGAGTTACCTGTACGTATACTAAAAACCACCGGAATCGCATAGAAGAGCCCAAGCTCGAGCTACGGTGCTCTCCGAAAGGGAAGCGGCGCGCGGACAAATCTCTTACGGACACTAGCATCTCCCCCCCGGGGTGATTGAATGCAGCTGCTTAAATCAGGGCTTATGGAAAGCATCCCCTTGCTCTGGACGCATTTGCCTTGGTAGCTGAGTGTTTGCGTTCCGTTAACTCAAACCACAGAGAATGCTGTGTAGGCGACTATTGGCATTGACTTGCTCTCAGAAAATTTCTTACGAGGGGTGAAGCATGCTAACACTCAATGGAATTTGGCACTTAAACGTCACAGGGATACAGGAGGACCCACGCAGCGGTATGAAGTGGCTCCCTTCAAGCGTCAACTCACTTCGACGTGTTGAACCCGACTTCGGGGACGCCAACTGCCTTATATAAACCCACACACTGGCGCGGTGATTAACCTACATACATTACTATAATGGATCTAAGCGTTTTCCATCGTTGCTCTTACTCAGCTTCCTTGTGCTAAGTAGAATGTAATCATTTTACTAGCAAACACATATATATTCGCTAGGACCCAACAAAGCGCCCCCCTCGTGGGCCGAGAGATTAATCACGCGTGGATTAGACGGCGTTGCAGGTATCACAAGAGGTCCTCGAATAAAAGGTAAGCTGAACCGTGACAATCCTGCAGTACTGGACGTTAAGCCACACCCGCTATGTATCAAAGACAAAGCGGATTCCTTCAGGAGATGGCATTTATACTCGCTAAGGTGGAAACACATTCGGCCGGATAAGGCTAACATATAGCAGTTGCTCTGCACTATAGGTCTTTTTCGTAAAGTAGATAGGGCAAGTGTCTCCTCCCTTGCGAAAACATCTATTGCGTTATTTTCCTTCACGTACTACCGAAAGATGATTGATTATGCGACCACGGTCGGGGCCCGCTACCACACTGCGACAAATGACTTTAGGAAGGGAGGACTAACAAGATTTTCTCCCCCCCTGGTTGGTTGTGTGGGGACAAGGGTATGTTCACGTCTATTTCGTTCGGACGCGTGACTCTCCTCGGATACGGTGGCGCCGTACACACTTGAGTGCTGGCAGGACCATGACTGGAATCAACACGCCTGCCGGTTCCTACTGGCACCGGAAGTGCGCCTTACGGACTGCACAACGCGCAATACTCACATAAAGATATGTGAAAATCCGGCAATTGCGATGCTCCGACCCGACACGCGCACCGTGGTAAGAGAGTGTCTTAAGCCGGATTCTTGTCACGGTGCTTTAAATAGATCAGGTGGTATAACCCTGCTTAATCGTCCGCCATGAGTCCGAACTCGACACATTGACGTTACGGCTGCAACGGGTCAATGGGAACTATTCCCATACTAATATGCACTAGCACACTAAGAATAAAGTGAATGTTATTCACCCAAAGGGACCACGTCTTTATGGAAGTTCGGACGTGTCGCATAATGGAAATTCCGCTCCTCTGCAGGAGTCCGCGATCCGACCACCACTGCCGGCGTATAAACACTTACCGCACCAAGTAACACGTCTAAACTATTCGAAGGCCATTGCTTCAGCAACCTGACCAAGATGCCCCGATGGGATCTTCGCAACGCGTTACGGCGGTCTAGAGGGGATCCCGGCCATACACATTTGGCGACGAAGCAAAATTCCTTGGTCCATCCGTCTAACGGGATACGTCTCTTTCGGGCTGCTGTATTTTTAATGTAAGAGGGGGCGCTCAGTCTCGGTCACTCGCAACCGTCCCTCGGGTGCCAGAGGCAGATTTTACAAGTAACAACCCTCGAGTTGTGCGAGCGGTCGATAACTCGAGGAATAGTCATTGCACGCTGCACTACCCATAGGGCTCCCGTCATCCCCCTTGCTCGGAACTAGAGTTCATATGTTGCGTGCTTTGCCACCCCTTAGTGTACTTCACGACTCATAAACTCACGAATGACCAACCCCATTACATGGGTGAGCAGTTAGTCCCTTGGCTGATTCCGGCGGTTGGGGCAGCCACCTGTATTTTCTGGCTACCCCGTCGCCAGAACGAATATGTATCCCTCTGATGGACTCTTATCCTGTGTTGAGAACCAACCTGGATGTGCCTTAGATGAAGCGCCGATCCCTGGATAGACGTACACCGAGAATGATTGACTCCATCAATGTAGGCTAATTAGTCTGAGCATTCTTTTTATTCATCGGATACTTTGGCGCAGCGTGAGCTCCTTAGAACGTCGACCCCGCGGTTGCTTAGCCCCGCGATGTCTTACAATGATAGGTAAAGGCACACGATGTTAAGCCGCTTCGTGGGCCGATTTTGCAATCTAAAATATAAAATTCTTACTTCGACGCTGGTGTGATCCACCGGTTCCTGACCGGTATAACCTTTACTAGAGATGCTAGCCCTTTACAACTCCTAGCCTACAGGATCCTTCTACGAACTAGGATAGTAGCGGCGAAAATGAATTTAAATGGGAATTGACAACAGCCTTTTTAGCGCAAACACCCCCGGTTTGGGCAGTCGAGCGATTGCCGATACCGAGTTGAAGCAAGAAAGTGTAGTTCCCCAAACTAAGTCGTATCATGCACTAACGCAAAACTTGCCTGAGAAGTGCTCAGATTCAGACCCCCGGACGTTTCGTACGAGGCTATGCCATCTTCCAGTTCTATGTCGCGGTAACCAGGTCGTTTAATAAGTATGGTAAATGACCGTGGAGAGATAGATCAGTTATGGCACATTCTTACGCCCCCACGCCTTCGTCGTAGATGTGGATAGACTGGGACTTGGCAATCTCGCATCCCCGAAAGTAATCTAGATAAATTTGCGGACTAAAACTAGGATTCCATTGTAATGCAACCCGTGTTCTAATAAAAACTGGCCACGACGCGTACACCGGAAAGCTGAATGAAGGTGCACTGGGAGGGCCGGTACTCCGGTCGCCCGAAATAGCATTTTGAGGCTAGAAGTTCGGCATACAATGTGAGGTGGGACAGGAGTTTCAACCTTCTCCCGGCCACGTGCGTGTAACCCTAGCTTAATAAGGACACCACAAGAGTTACGTCGCGGGCTTTCCGCGTGTTCCCTACCCAATTGGGATTTAATTTGCTTTAAAGACGAGGCCGAGTCTCACGAGAGCCATGAATGAAAACATCCTTTACATGCAGAATCTTATATTCCGGGTGGCTATAAACGACAGATGGTCCGCTGAAGAATTAAAGTTCGTTCGCTGAACACGGTTCGTAGGGCAGTAGTCTTTTTCAGCCGGACTATAGATAGGTACGATCCTGCAATGTTCTTAGTATTATAAGAAGGTGAAAGAGTGCGTGCAATAGTACTCGTAGTCTAACACCTCCAACCATGAGTGAAGCGATTAACTGTTTCAGAGCAGTTGGTGACCCGACACTACTCTCCAACTGCCAAAAACTCCTTAAGAAGGTTGACCTTCGGACATATGCTGAAGCAAAGGAGTCTAAGGATCTGGCAAGCCTTATCCTATCTCCAGGGCGTTTAGCCGCGCCCCCCCCCTGTCCGCATACGAATTTGCTGTAGTTGCTTACTTAACGCGGCGACCGACTTGCGTGGACCGTTAACATCTCCGATTACGTCTTAGTTGTACACGCACATCCCCCCGCGTAAATGTAAGTTTTGGATGGCCGCAGTACCCTCTTGTGTTATTTTCATAAATAAAGTCAGTCAACCGCGGGTAGAATTCCGCCTGCCAGATTGCAGTATTAGTGCCTAGTAAACGGCACGACTCTTTCAGTCTTATCGCACATGTGGCTGGACATCGGGGTGAGAAAGCATCAGGAAGTGATATCGCGGATTTGATTTTGTTTCTGGGCAGAGGGTATGCTGGAGTTTGTCGACGCACTTCTGGCGGTGCGGACAGACAAGTTAAGACCTGTGAAGTTACGCGGAGCCAGGTGCTGTGATTGCCACGCTCAAGGCACCGCGAGTCGGTGAATGCGGGCACAGTGCAGAGGAGTTAAGTATTGTGACTCCCCAGGGGTTATTACAGGTAGAGTCATGCAAATGCAGTTTGGCCTTATACCGCCTTAGGGACCAACACACGTGCTAACGCTTTTCACGGATTAAGTGTCGAAGACTTCCGACTTACTAATCCGACCAAACGTCTAAGCATGCCTGCATACTTTAAATGCTGGACGGTTCAAAGTATAGTCGAGTAGAAGACGTCGTTCTGCCAGCAATAACGTCCAGTGCTGCCGAAGGTAACACGAACCGGAGCTAGTTACCCGGACAGCACCGCGTGCTCCACTTGCTGTACCATCCCCCACTTTATTCGGAGCTTATTTCGGCTATGTGATACATCCGGACAACTCACGTAGACGTCGCGTTGGATTTTTCTTATCGCCTATCAATTGCTTATGTAGTAGTCCCTATGGCTGCTTCATACCGACGCAAAATCGTGGACGCATCCATGTGGATGAGCGTCTTCGTTTGCGTTACTTTAAAAAACTCCCAAACCCACTGTAGGTACGTGTACGAACGAAATCCGGAGCTGCAACTCGTGATTGATTCTGGTGTCAGAGGCCTGGCGCACTCACAGGCTCCGGCACCGCGGAAATATATCCGGACAGTGAATGATTGTTCTTATTGAAACTTTATGGCATTAGCCAGGGGGCTATGAACCCGCTTCTCCAGCAGTAAATTTCAACCGTTAGGATGCGCATTTTGTTCAAAGGATGGGGATCAGTAGTAAACGCTCTCTATTACACCCCAAGTATACCATAGTTTGTGGTTGGTGCATGTTATCATAGAGGCTCCTGACCCGCCTTGAATCACCGTTGCCAGACGGGCTTTTGCTGGAGAGCAAGCGGCGCATTAGCCGGCTTGTTCCCCAACATATGAGCCAATCCATGATGTATCGCCCCGGGCTATTTTATCTAGCGGGTGACCCATAAATGGCCACTGAACTAAGTCAATACACACCACCTCCGAATCGGCTTAGCGCGCTCCCAGTCCAGGAAGTCTGGAGCATTTTTGCGACATAGGTGTGTTAGCAAGTGAGTCCCCCCGTTGCACGTTGCTCGCGCCGATCATTAAGCAGAGCTGGCTCCCCGACTTCATTGTGGTAACTGGGCAAGTTCGGGCGGTTTTTCGTTACTGGCGACATGTCGCATGGTAGTGCACTAAGTCGGGGTTGGAGTATTTTTAGATGGGTGGGATTTACGTATAGGCTACATGGCTGCCAAATACATCAACC
>NW_024705302.1:0-14474 GCF_018977255.1 Callorhinchus milii | reverse complement strand
CCTCAAGTCAGCGAAGGTCATCAGCATCGAGGCCATGGTCCTCAAGACACAGCTTCGTTGGGCAGGGCACATCGCCAGGATGGAGAACCACCGCTTGCCTAAGATCGTGCTGTATGGGGAACTGTCCTCTGGCCATCGCGACATAGGGGCACCACGAAAGCGATACAAAGACTCCCTGAAGAAGTCCCTCACTGCTTGCTGCATCGATCACCGTCAGTGGGCAACACAAGCAGCTGATCGCAACTCCTGGCGGCACACAGTCCACCAGGCCACCTCCTTCTTCGAAGATACCCGCAGGGCCCGTATGGAGGACAAAAGGAGGAGGAAGAACCATGATCCCTCAGCACCCATCCCAGATGAGACCTATACTTGCAGCTGTTGTGGCAGGACCTGCTTGTCCCGCATAGGCCTCTTCAGCCACCAGCGTGCCTGCAGAAGACGTGGATGTCCTTCCTAGATCTTCGTTCGCGAAGCCAAGCCATGATGATGATGATGGTGTAGTGTGTGCATTCGTGTAGTGTACAGTGTGTAGTGTGTACGTAGTGTAGTGTGTATAGTAGTGTAGTGTGTATAGTAGTGTAGTGTGTATAGTAGTGTAGTGTGTATAGTAGTGTATGTGTACAGTAGTGTAGTGTGTATAGTAGTGTATGTGTACAGTAGTGTAGTGTGTACAGTAGTGTAGTGTGTACAGTAGTGTAGTGTGTACAGTATGTAGTGTGTGTACAGTAGTGTAGTGTTAGTAGTGTAGTGTGTATAGTAGTGTAGTGTGTACAGTAGTGTAGTGTGTACAGTAGTGTAGTGTGTATAGTAGTGTAGTGTGTACAGTATAGTAGTGTAGTGTGTACAGTAGTGTAGTGTGTACAGTAGTGTAGTGTAGTGTGTATAGTAGTGTATGTGTACAGTAGTGTAGTGTGTACAGTAGTGTAGTGTGTACAGTAGTGTAGTGTGTGTACAGTAGTGTAGTGTGTGTACAGTAGTGTAGTGTGTGTACAGTAGTGTAGGTGTGTACAGTAGTGTAGTGTGTACAGTAGTGTAGAGTGTACAGTAGTGTAGAGTGTACAGTAGTGTAGTGTGTACAGTAGTGTAGTGTGTACAGTAGTGTAGTGTGTACAGTAGTGTAGTGTGTATAGTAGTGTATGTGTACAGTAGTGTAGCGTGTGTGTACAGTAGTGTAGTGTACAGTGGTGTAGTGTGTACGGTAGTGTAGTGTGTATAGTAGTGTAGTGTGTATAGTAGTGTAGTGTGTACAGTAGTGTAGCGTGTGTGTACAGTAGTGTAGTGTGTAGTAGTGTAGTGTGTACAGTAGTGTAGTGTGTACAGTAGTGTAGTGTGTACAGTAGTGTAGTGTGTACAGTAGTGTAGTGTGTACACATCTCAGCCAGGGCACCCCTGGACGAGGACACTGAGACGCGGTGCGAGGTGAAAAACATTTTTTAAACTTAGAAAATAAAAGCAAATAAAATAATGCGAAGCCCTGCATGGCTAGGCCGCACGTGGACATCGATCCGTAGCTGCTACTCAATTGATATCCCTAGGAGAGAACGAAGAAGCGAAGCTTTACCTGCGTAGACAACAACCAAACATCACAGCAACAGCAGCAACATGGCGCAGCGTCTCGCCTGGGTCCACAGCGAGCACCGAACAAAGTGACTCGGGTGTCGTGACGTCACGCGGCGCAGAGGGTGAAATACATGACGTCATAGGTGGGGTGAACCCTCCTCCCTCCGCCCCCTTCATCCCTCCTCACCCCGCCCCCCTCCCCTTTTATTTTGTAATTTAATTAGATTTTTATTTTCTATCTACGTGACTTCACCGAAAGAACCAGCAATAAGGATTTGCCACACCGGAAAGGAAATTGGCAGAGGTAAATGACGTCACGCGCAGCCGCATGGTGACATGACGTCACCACCAGCGCGGGACACCACCACTCGGGAGTCTCACGCCGATGACGTCACGCGCAGCCGCATGGTGACATGACGTCACCACCAGCGCAGGACACCACCGTTCAGACGTCTCACGCCGATGACGTCACGCGCAGCCGCATGGTGACATGACGTCACCAGCAGCGCGGGACACCGCCGCTCGGGCGTTTCACGCCGATGACGTCACGCGCAGCCGCATGGTGACATGACGTCACCAGCAGCGCAGGACAACACCGCTCGGGCGTTTCACGCCGATGACGTCACGCGGAGTAGTGTGTTGCCTCCAAACGTCGTGAGTGACTTTACCGAAAACACCTAAGAATATGAGAGTGTTCTTATTTGTTCCATCTTATTTACCGGATCCCTGGTCTATCCTGCCGACTTAATTACATCATCAGCGCTCAGCAGCGTCACTATTGTGTTGTGAGTGCCACCATCCCCCCACCAACAGCCCCGCACACTTCCCCCCCACAACAGCCCCCCCCACTCCCCCCACCAACAGCCCCGCCCACTCCCCCCACCAACAGCCCCGCCCACTTCCCCCCACCAACAGCCCCGCCCACTTCCCCCCACCAACAGCCCCACCCGCTTCTCCCCCCACCAACAGCCCCGCCCACTTCCCCCACCAACAGCCCCACCCGCTTCCCCCACCACCACCAACAGCCCCACCCGCTTCCCCCCCCACCACCAACAGCCCCACCCGCTTCCCCCACCAACAGCCCCGCCCGCTTCCCCCCACCAACAGCCCCGCCCACTTCCCCCCCACCAACAGCCCCGCCCACTTCCCCCACCAACAGCCCCGCCCGCTTCCCCCCCCACCACCAACAGCCCCGCCCGCTTCCCCCCACCAACAGCCCCGCCCACTTCCCCCCACCAACAGCCCCACCCACTTCCCCCCACTAACAGCCCCGCCCACATCACCCCCCACCAACAGCCCCGCCCACTTCCCCCCACTAACAGCCCCGCCCACTCCCCCCCCCCACCACCAATAGCCCCGCCCACTTCCCCCCACCTAAAGCCCCGCCCACTTCCCCCACCAACAGCCCCACCCACTTCCCCCCACCAACAGCCCCACCCACTTCCCCCCCCACCAACCCTGCCCAGTATAAACCCCTTGACTCCGGCTTATCTCCCACTTCAGTCAAATTTCTTGCTGTGGTTGTCACGCCTGATGATGATGATGATTGCTTGTGTTGCTGTGAGTATACTAGTGGGGGTCTACTGATGATGATGATGATGCTGTGAGTGTAATAGTGGAGGTCTACTGATGATGATGATGATTGCTTGTGTTGCAATCGAAACGTCGTGGTTTTTATTTTTTGTATCTTTTATTTTCTTTACCTACGGGACTGTACCGAAAGAACCAAGAGTATAGTGTGAGGCTGTGAGTATACTAGTGGAGGTCTACTGATGATGAGCTGAGTGTGATAGTGGAGATCTACTGATGATGGTGATGCTGTGAGTGTAATAGTGGAGGTCTACTGATGATGATGATGCTGTGAGTGTAATAGTGGAGGTCTACTGATGATGATGATGCTGTGAGTGTAATAGTGGAGATCTACTGATGATGGTGATGCTGTGAGTGTGATAGTGGAGGTCTACTGATGATGATGATGCTGTGAGTGTAATAGTGGAGGTCTACTGATGATGATGAGACTGTGAGTGTAATAGTGGAGGTCTACTGATGATGATGACGCTGTGAGTGTAATAGTGGAGGTCTACTGATGATGATGATGCTGTGAGTGTAATAGTGGAGGTCTACTGATGATGATGATGATGTGAGTATACTAGTGGGGGTCTACTACTGATGATGATGATGCTGTGAGTGTAATAGTGGAGGTCTACTGATGATGATGATGCTGTGAGTATAATAATGGAGTTCTACTGATGATGATGATGCTGTGAGTGTAATAGTGGAGGTCTACTGATGATGATGATGATGCTGTGAGTGTAATAGTGGAGGTCTACTGATGATGATGATGCTGTGAGTGTAATAGTGGAGGTCTACTGATGATGATGAGACTGAGTGTAATAGTGGAGGTCTACTGATGATGAGGCTGTGAGTGTAAAGTGGAGGTCTACTGATGATGATGAGACTGAGTGTAATAGTGGAGGTCTACTGATGAGGATGATGAGGATGTGAGTGTATTAGTGGAGGTCTACTGATGATGATGAGACTGAGTGTATTAGTGGAGGTCTACTGATGATGATGATGTGAGTGTAATAGTGGAGGTCTACTGATGATGATGCTGTGAGTGTAATAGTGGAGGTCTACTGATGCTGATGATGCTGTGAGTGTAATAGTGGAGGTCTACTGATGATGATGATGCTGTGAGTGTAATAGTGGAGGTCTACTGATGATGATGATGCTGTGAGTGTAATAGTGGAGGTCTACTGATGATGATGAGTCTGTGAGTGTAATAGTGGAGGTCTACTGATGATGAGGTGTGAGTGTAATAGTGGAGGTCTACTGATGATGATGAGACTGAGTGTAATAGTGGAGGTCTGCTGCTGATGATGATGCTGTGAGTGTATTAGTGGAGGTCTACTGATGATTGATGATGCTGTGAGTGTAATAGTGGAGGTCTACTGATGATGATGAGTCTGTGAGTGTAATAGTGGAGGTCTACTGATGAGATGAGGCTGTGAGTGTAAAGTGGAGGTCTACTGATGATGAGGTTGTGAGTGTAATAGTGGAGGTCTACTGATGATGATGATGCTGTGAGTGTAATAGTGGAGGTCTACTGATGATGATGATGCTGTGAGTGTAATAGTGGAGGTCTACTGATGATGATGAGACTGAGTGTAATAGTGGAGATCTGCTGATGATGATGAGATGCTGTGAGTGTAATAGTGGAGGTCTACTGATGCTGATGATGAGGTGAGTGTAATAGTGGAGGTCTACTGATGATGATGAGACTGTGAGTGTAATAGTGGAGGTCTGCTGATGATGATGAGACTGTGAGTGTAATAGTGGAGGTCTACTGATGATGATGAGATGCTGTGAGTGTAATAGTGGAGGTCTACTGATGATGATGAGACTGAGTGTAATAGTGGAGGTCTACTGATGATGAGGCTGTGAGTGTAAAGTGGAGGTCTACTGATGATGATGAGACTGAGTGTAATAGTGGAGGTCTACTGATGATGATGATGATGTGAGTGTATTAGTGGAGGTCTACTGATGATGATGAGACTGAGTGTATTAGTGGAGGTCTACTGATGATGATGATGTGAGTGTAATAGTGGAGGTCTACTGATGATGATGATGATGCTGTGAGTGTAATAGTGGAGGTCTACTGATGATGATGATGCTGTGAGTGTAATAGTGGAGGTCTACTGATGATGATGATGCTGTGAGTGTAATAGTGGAGGTCTACTGATGATGATGATCTGTGAGTGTAATAGTGGAGGTCTACTGATGATGATGATGCTGTGAGTGTAATAGTGGAGGTCTACTGATGATGATGATGCTGTGAGTGTAATAGTGGAGGTCTACTGATGATGATGAGTCTGTGAGTGTAATAGTGGAGGTCTACTGATGATGATGAGGCTGTGAGTGTAAAGTGGAGGTCTACTGATGTTAAGGTGTGAGTTTAATAGTGGAGGTCTACTGATGCTGATGATGCTGTGAGTGTAATAGTGGAGGTCTACTGATGATGATGATGCTGTGAGTGTAATAGTGGAGGTCTACTGATGCTGATGATGCTGTGAGTGTAATAGTGGAGGTCTACTGATGATGATGAGACTGTGAGTGTATAGTGGAGATCTGCTGATGATGATGATGATGCTGTGAGTGTAATAGTGGAGGTCTACTGATGATGATGATGCTGTGAGTGTAATAGTGGAGGTCTACTGATGATGATGATGCTGTGAGTGTAATAGTGGAGGTCTACTGATGATGATGATGCTGTGAGTGTAATAGTGGAGGTCTACTGATGATGATGAATGAGGTTGTGAGTGTAATAGTGGAGGTCTACTGATGCTGATGATGCTGTGAGTGTAATAGTGGAGGTCTACTGATGATGATGATGCTGTGAATGTAATAGTGGAGGTCTACTGATGATGAGACTGAGTGTAATAGTGGAGATCTGCTGATGATGATGATGCTGTGAGTGTAATAGTGGAGGTCTACTGATGCTGATGATGCTGTGAGTGTAATAGTGGAGGTCTACTGATGATGATGAGACTGTGAGTGTAATAGTGGAGATCTGCTGATGATGATGATGCTGTGAGTGTAATAGTGGAAGTCTGCTGCTGATGATGATGCTGTGAGTGTAATAGTGGAGGTCTACTGATGATGATGATGCTGTGAGTGTAATAGTGGAGATCTACTGATGATGATGATGTGAGTAATAGTGGAGGTCTACTGATGATGATGAGGTTGTGAGTGTAATAGTGGAGGTCTACTGATGATGATGATGCTGTGCGTGTAATAGTGGAGGTCTACTGATGATGATGATGCTGTGAGTGTAATAGTGGAGGTCTACTGATGATGATGATGATGCTGTGAGTGTAATAGTGGAGGTCTACTGATGATGATGATGCTGTGAGTGTAATAGTGGAGGTCTACTGATGATGATGAGGCTGTGAGTGTAAAGTGGAGGTCTACTGATGATGAGGTTGTGAGTTTAATAGTGGAGGTCTACTGATGCTGATGATGCTGTGAGTGTAATAGTGGAGGTCTACTGATGATGATGATGCTGTGAGTGTAATAGTGGAGGTCTACTGATGATGATGATGCTGTGAGTGTAATAGTGGAGGTATACTGATGATGATGAGACTGTGAGTGTAATAGTGGAGATCTGCTGATGATGATAATGATGCTGTGAGTGTAATAGTGGAGGTCTGCTGATGATGATGATGATGCTGTGAGTGTAATAGTGGAGGTCTACTGATGATGAGACTGTGAGTGTAAAGTGGAGGTCTACTGATGATGATGAGGCTGTGAGTGTTGCGATCGGAGTGGCCTTCGAGTCGAGGTCGATTTCGATTCCTTTCACGTTTCTCCGTCTGCTTTACAGAGCCCTTGGGTATGTGAGCTCGGCAAACAACGACAACGACGTGAATATCGTTGTGAACGAGACAAGTGCGGGGTCCTTAAGGAATATTGCATAGCAGTGAGTGTAGTCTGTGTATACACTAGTCTCACATGAGTTGGACCAGATGACGCCAAAAGGCGCCTTTTTGTGAAACTAGGCTCTAAGGAAAGCTGTCTCGGGTGTGGACCAATCAACTTCAAGGACTGTGCACATTATCAGAGTTATGTTTTTTGTTTGCATTATGACTGCAGGTATTGTGGTCTATGCAACTGTAGGGCTGTTACAGAGGGGCTGTTTGTGTAGGGCTGTTTGCATAGGGGCTAACGGATAACAAACACAGTGGGCGGGGACTCCGTGAGCACACGGGGTGGTGCCCGCAACGACGTCCGCACTGGACGGCGTGAGGGGGGTTTCGATCCTCTAGGGGGGTATAAAAAGGGATGAGCCAGAGAGCTCGGGGCTCAGTCTTAGTGTAGTTAAGGGAAGACAGAAGACCGGCCAGATAGGCCCTGGACTCCCCCTGGGACGCCGCCCTTGTAAGGGCAGCACAGGCTGGAGCCAGTGGCGTGGTCCCGGAACCAGAGTAGACCTCTGGGATTCCGGGTACCGTAGCCCGACTGACCAGTGTCGGGCCAGACAGCCTCCCCTAGCCCGTTAGCGGAGGACTCGGCTAGGAAGGCTAGCTAGGGGTGAATTCCCAGTGTTACGGGTGAGGGGGCCGATACATCCCTCCAGTGCTGTAAGACATTGTGCAAATAAATACGTGTGCCTTACCACGTTGTCCACGCGTCTTCAAGAGTACTTCATCTGGCGTCAGAAGAACCACCGATGGACACGCGCCAATCAGCTCGAGCCAGAGTACAGCAAATGGAAGACGCCGCCGAAATTGTCGAGCCCGAGATGGCTCAACAGGACAACGTGCAGCCGGGGCCGGACGCGTTCTTACCGGAACGTCGGCATGAAGAGGAGCCGCGGACAGACGAGCTGAGGCTGGCTCACGAGAGGCTGGCTGAACTGCTCTACGCCGCTGCCGCTACGCTGGAAAACATCACACGGCTGGGGGCTGGTGGTCCACCGCGGGGCGAGGGGAGCCGGCGTCCGGAGCGCCTTCCCGCCATTTCGGAAGATTCAAATTTTGAATTTCCCGCCATCGACGCGGCGACCGCTAGGGGCGTGGCCAACCTCAACCTGGGGTCCGACATCGGCCGCGCTGGGGCTGCCGCATCAACGACGGAGGAGGGCGCGTCATCAAGGCTGCGACAGGCGATACCATCTGCCGTTCGCGCCGAGACACAGCCGAGTCGGGGAGACAGCAGCCCACGGGACTCCACGGCAACCGCTGCGCTGCACCAAAGGCTGCCCCCGCTTAAAGAATTCGTGGGCGCAGAGGGCGACTGGGGCGGCTTCCAAAGACGCTTCCTCGCCCACCAAGAAATGGCCAAATGGACAGACGCTGAAGCTCTCAGCGCCCTGCCGGCGCTCCTCGACGGCGACGCGCTTGCCGCCCTAACATCGGCGCCGAAGGAAAGGCGCTCTACGCTGCCGATGGCGCTGCAGCTGCTGGCCGGAGTCTACGGGCCTTCCGCGGAGTGTAGGCAGCAGTTCTACGACCGCCAGCGGGGCGCGAAGGAGTCGCCGCTGGCTTACAGAACAAGCCTCCTGGCATTGGCCAAGACAGCCTTTCCTCGCATGGACGAGGACGGGGTCGACGCCATGGTAACTGAGAAAATCCTCCTGCTAGCAGACGACCTGGACATCGCCGTCGTGGCACAGGAGGATTCTGAGATGACTTCTCTACAAGCGGCGCGACTCCTCCACGCCAACTTGCTGTCGCAGCGGCGGAAGGCCAGCAGGGCAGCGGCTGGGCGTGCGGTGGCGGCAGCCACCCTTCCGGCGGAGGAGGTCTTCGCCGTCAACCATCGTCGGCAGCAGGGGACGGGAGCGCGGCCGGCCCGGGATGGGTCGAGCCGCTTCGACCGCCCGTCATCGCCGCCGCCGCTTCCGCGCTGCTTCAACTGCGGCGTCCGGGGCCATGTCGCCTCGGGGTGCCGCTCTCCCTCGACAGCGTGGGACGACGCCTCGCCAGGACGCCGGGCCTCCTCCTCCTCCCAAGCTTCATCAACATGATCCGGCGAGTCGCGACACCACACATGTTTGGCCAACACACACACCTGTCGCACACTCTCGCATCGCAACGAATGGGGGGACGACGTCGCATCGCGACGGGCCGGCGCGTACCACTGTGGGGACTCGAATCGAGCCCGGGCAGTGGTCCGCGTTGGCCCATCGCGTTGTGGCCGCATCGTCAGGGTCGTCGGCCGTCGTGGGACTTATTGACGGGGTTGAGGTACGCATCCTGGTTGACACGGGGGCATCGGCGACCATTATTTCCGATTTGATTTACAACATTTTGCCTGTCCAAAGCCGTCCCTTGCTACCAGTTAATGTCCCATTCTATGCGGCGAATGGGGGCTCCCTGGGTATTATTGGACAAATTCGAGCGCAAATTTGTATCGGGGATATCAAATTATCAGGCCCGATTTTTGTTTCCTCCTCGCTGGCGGTTCCGTGCCTGCTGGGGACGGACTTCTTGGGTAAAATGCCGATCCGTATTTTAATAGACCAGGGATGCATTGAGCTCCCGTCGGGACGGCGCATGGCGTTTTTACCCTCCCCTTCTGTGATTCGGACGGCGTTCGTAACTATACCTGCGTCCGTCGTCGAAACCGTTCGTGTGCCGCCGGGGCTCAGATGTTGGTACCCTAAAACTTCGTCGGCCCTTCGCGGAGGGTATCGGGGCCCAGGGAATCCTGTTGGGACCGTCTAGGGCCGGGGTTAGTGGACCGCATTTGCGTCCGGCCCTGACCGTTGTGAGGGGAGATGGGGACCCTTTCATCGCGGTCCTCAATGTGGGATCGCAACCTGTTGTGGTTCCTCGAGGGACGGTGCTTGCGCACGCGACGCCGATGCCCTGCGAGGAACCGGTTGCGAATCAGGTCGGCACCGCCACCCGACTGCACCCACATTCGGACAGCGATGACGGGTGGCTCGACGCGCTTTGTGCGGGATCGACGGACCTGTCAAATTCAGAGCGCCAACAGCTTAGATCGCTACTGCAGGAATTTTCCGACGTTTTTAGTCGGAATAAATACGATTTGGGTTGCACTCATCTGCTGCGTCACCATATTGACACGGGTGACAGCGCGCCAATTCGCCAAAATCCGTTTCGGTTGAGTCCCGCCGAAAAGGACCATGTCAAATTGGCTGTGGATGACATGTTAGCCGCCGACATTATTTCTCCCTCTACCAGCCCTTGGGGAGCGCCGATCGTCCTGGTTAAAAAGCAGGACGGCTCGTTGCGGTTTTGCGTTGATTTTCGGCGCCTTAACAAAATCTCGGTTGCCGACGCATACCCGCTCCCACGGATGGACGAATCGCTGGACGCCTTGGCGGGAGCGCGATTCTTCTCCACGCTGGATTTACTTTCGGGATTCTGGCAGCTTCCTCTGGATGATGAATCGAAACCTAAAACTGCTTTCCGTACACCGCACGGCCTGTTCCAATTCAACCGGTTGCCGATGGGCTTACACTCAGCGCCGGCAACCTTCCAACGTTTGATGGAATTGGTTTTGGCTGGATTGCAATGGGAGTCGTGCCTGATTTATTTGGATGATGTTATTGTCTTCGCTAAAACTTTTGACGAACATCTCCAGAGGTTGCGGGCGGTTTTCCTAAAGATGCGGGCTGCTAATTTGAAGTTCAAGCCCCAAAAGTGTCATTTGTTACGCGATTCCGTGCGTTATTTGGGCACATCGTAGGGCGCTCGGGTATTGCTACCGATCCCGCCAAAACGCAGTGTGTCAGCTCCTGGCCGACTCCCACCACGGGGGGAGAGGTCAGGAGTTTCGTCGGCTTCGCGTCATATTACAGACGGTTCGTCGCCGACTTTGCAACAATTGCCAAACCCCTACACGCATTAACATCAAAGGGGGTTCGGTTCCACTGGGGTCAAGAGGAGGAGGCTGCTTTTTGCTCCCTTCGGGACGCCTTGGTAAAAGCTCCTCCCTTGATCTACCCTGATTTTTCAAAGCCGTTCCTGCTCGACACCGATGCGAGCAACACGGGTATTGGGGGCGTGCTTTCCCAGGTGGTTGACGGCGTCGAACGGGTGGTTGCGTACGGCAGTCGGGTGTTGTCTCAAGCAGAGCAAAGATATTGTGTTACCCGCAGAGAACTGTTGGCAATTGTCTATTTCATCCAACAGTATCGCCCATATCTGTACGGTCGGCGTTTCACCGTCCGCACAGATCATGCGGCACTGCAGTACGCCCTGCGAGTTCAACAGCCATCGGGACAATTGTCCCGATGGTTGGAGATCCTCCAGGATTTTGATTTTGATACCACATACCGTAAGGGCGTTCGCCACACCAACGCGGACGCTCTGTCGCGCATGCCAACCACCCGGAATGCGCGTGCCTCCTGGGGTCGGGACGTTGCAAACCAGCAGGGGACGTGTCGGTTCCGGGCCTTGCGGCCCGCCGACGGCGGGACAGTTGTTCTGAGTTCCATTGAACAACAAGGGAAAGATTCCCTGTTGGGTTTGCACATCCAGGAATGGGGGCGCCTCCAGATGGAGGATACCTCCCTCCTCGCGTTGCGTCGTCGCGCCGGGGAGGCAGGGCGGGGATCGGGTGATGCCGACGCATGGGAAATGCACGCGGGGTTGCTGTTGCACTGGGACGGGAAATCCCACCGACACCGGCTGGTGGTCCCTTCGGGCTTACGGGGTAGGGTGGTGTGGGCTGCTCATGAGCGCCTCCTCCACCTGGGTACCCAAAAGACCCTCGCCTTGCTCCAGCGTGATTTCTTTTGGCAAGGAATGACAAGGGATGTCCCTGATCTGTTGGCTTCATGCCCGAGGTGTGCACAGCGGAAACCACCAGCGCGAGAATCTAACCCGCCCTTGCAGTCTATCAGGGTCTCCAGAGTAAACGAACTTGTCGCGCTGGATATTCTGGGCCCATTCCCCGCCACCCCTAGGGGAAACAGATACTTGTTAACCGGGGTCGAGTATTTTACGCGCTGGCCTATGGCCTGGCCCCTGGCCAATCAGTCGGCAGCAGCCATCGTCGACGCCTTTGTCCAAGGCTATGTCATGGACAAAGGTGCCCCGGAACGGCTGCTGACCGACCAGGGTAGAAATTTTTCCGGAAAACTCCTCCAACAGGTTTGTGAGCTCCTAGGAACGAAAAAGATTCGTACTTCCCCCTATCACCCGCAAACTGACGGGATGGTCGAGCGTCTGCATCGTACCATCTCGTCTATGTTATCACAGCAGGTTTCGGACTCACAGACGGATTGGGACTTGAAAATCCAAGGGGTCTTGGCAGCATACAGATTGGCCCCCCATGCTGCAACGGGATTTTCGCCATTCTTCCTCATGTATGGGCGCGACCCTGACCCACCCATTCGGGCGCAGCTGCAGATCCCCACACCACTAGGAAAAACTAAATTAATTGACCATGTCAAATTTAACCTTGAAAAATTGGCGGAGGCACGGGATGCTGCCATGTTAAATTCGGAACAGCGTCAAAAAGCTAACGAGCGCCTCAGACTGGGTCGCGCGCACGTGCTGCAGTGGAAGCCGGGGGACAGAGCATGGCTGCACTGCCCCCAGGTACCGCTCGCAACATCCCCTAAACTGGCGCGGCCGTGGAGGGGGCCCGTGGAGGTGGTCGAGGTTCTGCGGCCTCAGTGTGTCCGCATCAAATGGGGGAAGCGCCGGTGGTTTGTGCACCCCTCGAGGCTAAAACCATTCGTTGCGGTGCGAGGCCCCACTCCACACACGCATGGCCAAACATGTGGGGGGTCGGCCGACTCAGGGTCCGTCCTCACTGCCCTCGCCTGACGTGTCGCCGGCTGTCCCGCCCACAGGTGCACCGGGACTGACGAGCTCGCACCCACCTACTGCTGCAAGGGACGCCGAGGTTCCCGCGACGTCAGACGCGGACTCTATACAAAACGAACAACCGCCACCGGCGGGTTCGCCACCCGGGATTGCCCCGTGTGACGGGCCTGCAGCAAGGACACGCGCAAAAATGCGCAGACTCTTATAATGCATTGGACGAACATTTTTTTTCTCTTCTTCTTCTCTTACGTACGGTTGCGTGGTGCTGCGTCGGTGGGGAGCTCCTACCACATTTTTTTGTTGTGTTGCATGTGTGCTGCGAGTTCCCTGCTTAACCTGTATATATGCGTCGCTCTTACGGTATTCGTATTTATTCAGGGGGGGTGCGTCGGATTGTTCCCTTCGGGGTTGTGGGTTTTGTTGTTGTCATTGTTGTTGTTGTTGTCGTTGTTGCTGTTGGTTCCTTCATGTTAGCGTTAAAAACGTTTTTTTAAGGCACACGCGGGGATCCAGGGGTTAAATAACCTTTATTAAAGTTGTTGCAGCCGGGACGGCTGCGAGCTGTACAGGGGGGGGTGATGTAGGGCTGTTACAGAGGGGCTGTTTGTGTAGGGCTGTTTGCATAGGGGCTAACGGATAACAAACACAGTGGGCGGGGACTCCGTGAGCACACGGGGTGGTGCCCGCAACGACGTCCGCACTGGACGGCGTGAGGGGGGTTTCGATCCTCTAGGGGGGTATAAAAAGGGATGAGCCAGAGAGCTCGGGGCTCAGTCTTAGTGTAGTTAAGGGAAGACAGAAGACCGGCCAGATAGGCCCTGGACTCCCCCTGGGACGCCGCCCTTGTAAGGGCAGCCAGGCTGGAGCCAGTGGCGTGGTCCCGGAACCAGAGGTAGACCTCTGGGATTCCGGGTACCGTAGCCCGACTGACCAGTGTCGGGCCAGACAGCCTCCCCTAGCCCGTTAGCGGAGGACTCGGCTAGGAAGGCTAGCTAGGGGTGAATTCCCAGTGTTACGGGTGAGGGGGCCGATACATCCCTCCAGTGCTGTAAGACATTGTGCAAATAAATACGTGTGCCTTACCACGTTGTCCACGCGTCTTCAAGAGTACTTCACAACCATGACTCCTTGTAAAAAGGTGTGAGTTTTGTTGCCAGATAGAAGGGTAAAAAGCCAATTATATTTTCACTGGCAAATGAGGTTCCAATGGAGGAAATAATCTGTTCCAGAGTATAAGATATATTTTATATGGCATATTGTACATTAATGGGGTTGTATAAAATAATTTAGACACTACTTATTACTAAAATGCATACATAAATTAAAATAAATGCATAAATAAATTGAAATACCTTGCTTGAGAGGAGATGATAGCCTACGAGGATGGTGGTGAGGAAGGGGTGGAGGAGGAGATGATGTTTTTTGGAAGGAGAGTCCCCTTCCATTGACTTCAGGAAGCTGAAATTCTGGGGTTTTTAAATCCTTTATATTAAGTTTGCATGCTTGCTTGCTTGATTGCGTGCTTGCTTGCTTGCTTGCGTGCTTGCTTGCTTACGACCGTGCAAATCTTTCGGTCGTTTTTTAACCCACTTCCCGTGATCCAAT